>NC_058084.1:195125718-195275722 GCF_014858855.1 Bufo gargarizans | reverse complement strand
CAGATAGGGTCATTCTCAATAACTTCACACACACGCTACTGTGCATTTCCAAGTCTAATTCTGTCTGTAAACGTATACCTTTCACCCAGCGCCTAAATACTAGGCCTCAAATTTACATCCATCTAAATCTGTGGTTATTGCTGTGGCTGGTCAAGTTATTTAGTGTCCGTCAAAGCACAGTTTTTGTTCTGGGTTGAAATACAATTCCCAATTTAGCAATTTCCTAATTTAGTGGTTTCTGCTGTATCAGACCTACTTTAAATCTATCCCTAAAAGGGTATATAGATTCAAGGTGCACATAGGGTCATTCTCAATAACTTCACACACACGCTACTGTGCATTTCCAAGTCTAATTCTGTCTGTAAACGTATACCTTTCACCCAGCGCCTAAATACTAGGCCTCAAATTTACATCCATCTAAATCTGTGGTTATTGCTGTGGCTGGTCAAGTTATTTAGTGTCCGTCAAAGCACAGTTTTTGTTCTGGGTTGAAATACAATTCCCAATTTAGCAATTTCCTAATTTAGTGGTTTCTGCTGTATCAGACCTACTTTAAATCTATCCCTAAAAGGGTATATAAGATTCAAGGTGCACATAGGGTCATTCTCAATAACTTCACACACACGCTACTGTGCATTTCCAAGTCTAATTCTGTCTGTAAACGTATACCTTTCACCCAGCGCCTAAATACTAGGCCTCAAATTTACATCCATCTAAATCTGTGGTTATTGCTGTGGCTGGTCAAGTTATTTAGTGTCCGTCAAAGCACAGTTTTTGTTCTGGGTTGAAATACAATTCCCAATTTAGCAATTTCCTAATTTAGTGGTTTCTGCTGTATCAGACCTACTTTAAATCTATCCCTAAAAGGGTATATTAGATTCAAGGTGCAGATAGGGTCATTCTCAATAACTTCACACACACGCTACTGTGCATTTCCAAGTCTAATTCTGTCTGTAAACGTATACCTTTCACCCAGCGCCTAAATACTAGGCCTCAAATTTACATCCATCTAAATCTGTGGTTATTGCTGTGGCTGGTCAAGTTATTTAGTGTCCGTCAAAGCACAGTTTTTGTTCTGGGTTGAAATACAATTCCCAATTTAGCAATTTCCTAATTTAGTGGTTTCTGCTGTATCAGACCTACTTTAAATCTATCCCTAAAAGGGTATATAAGATTCAAGGTGCACATAGGGTCATTCTCAATAACTTCACACACACGCTACTGTGCATTTCCAAGTCTAATTCTGTCTGTAAACGTATACCTTTCACCCAGCGCCTAAATACTAGGCCTCAAATTTACATCCATCTAAATCTGTGGTTATTGCTGTGGCTGGTCAAGTTATTTAGTGTCCGTCAAAGCACAGTTTTTGTTCTGGGTTGAAATACAATTCCCAATTTAGCAATTTCCTAATTTAGTGGTTTCTGCTGTATCAGACCTACTTTAAATCTATCCCTAAAAGGGTATATAAGATTCAAGGTGCACATAGGGTCATTCTCAATAACTTCACACACACGCTACTGTGCATTTCCAAGTCTAATTCTGTCTGTAAACGTATACCTTTCACCCAGCGCCTAAATACTAGGCCTCAAATTTACATCCATCTAAATCTGTGGTTATTGCTGTGGCTGGTCAAGTTATTTAGTGTCCGTCAAAGCACAGTTTTTGTTCTGGGTTGAAATACAATTCCCAATTTAGCAATTTCCTAATTTAGTGGTTTCTGCTGTATCAGACCTACTTTAAATCTATCCCTAAAAGGGTATATTAGATTCAAGGTGCACATAGGGTCATTCTCAATAACTTCACACACACGCTAATGTGCATTTCCAAGTCTAATTCTGTCTGTAAACGTATACCTTTCACCCAGCGCCTAAATACTAGGCCTCAAATTTACATCCATCTAAATCTGTGGTTATTGCTGTGGCTGGTCAAGTTATTTAGTGTCCGTCAAAGCACAGTTTTTGTTCTGGGTTGAAATACAATTCCCAATTTAGCAATTTCCTAATTTAGTGGTTTCTGCTGTATCAGACCTACTTTAAATCTATCCCTAAAAGGGTATATTAGATTCAAGGTGCACATAGGGTCATTCTCAATAACTTCACACACACGCTAATGTGCATTTCCAAGTCTAATTCTGTCTGTAAACGTATACCTTTCACCCAGCGCCTAAATACTAGGCCTCAAATTTACATCCATCTAAATCTGTGGTTATTGCTGTGGCTGGTCAAGTTATTTAGTGTCCGTCAAAGCACAGTTTTTGTTCTGGGTTGAAATACAATTCCCAATTTAGCAATTTCCTAATTTAGTGGTTTCTGCTGTATCAGACCTACTTTAAATCTATCCCTAAAAGGGTATATAGATTCAAGGTGCACATAGGGTCATTCTCAATAACTTCACACACACGCTACTGTGCATTTCCAAGTCTAATTCTGTCTGTAAACGTATACCTTTCACCCAGCGCCTAAATACTAGGCCTCAAATTTACATCCATCTAAATCTGTGGTTATTGCTGTGGCTGGTCAAGTTATTTAGTGTCCGTCAAAGCACAGTTTTTGTTCTGGGTTGAAATACAATTCCCAATTTAGCAATTTCCTAATTTAGTGGTTTCTGCTGTATCAGACCTACTTTAAATCTATCCCTAAAAGGGTATATTAGATTCAAGGTGCACATAGGGTCATTCTCAATAACTTCACACACACGCTAATGTGCATTTCCAAGTCTAATTCTGTCTGTAAACGTATACCTTTCACCCAGCGCCTAAATACTAGGCCTCAAATTTACATCCATCTAAATCTGTGGTTATTGCTGTGGCTGGTCAAGTTATTTAGTGTCCGTCAAAGCACAGTTTTTGTTCTGGGTTGAAATACAATTCCCAATTTAGCAATTTCCTAATTTAGTGGTTTCTGCTGTATCAGACCTACTTTAAATCTATCCCTAAAAGGGTATATAGATTCAAGGTGCACATAGGGTCATTCTCAATAACTTCACACACACGCTACTGTGCATTTCCAAGTCTAATTCTGTCTGTAAACGTATACCTTTCACCCAGCGCCTAAATACTAGGCCTCAAATTTACATCCATCTAAATCTGTGGTTATTGCTGTGGCTGGTCAAGTTATTTAGTGTCCGTCAAAGCACAGTTTTTGTTCTGGGTTGAAATACAATTCCCAATTTAGCAATTTCCTAATTTAGTGGTTTCTGCTGTATCAGACCTACTTTAAATCTATCCCTAAAAGGGTATATTAGATTCAAGGTGCACATAGGGTCATTCTCAATAACTTCACACACACGCTAATGTGCATTTCCAAGTCTAATTCTGTCTGTAAACGTATACCTTTCACCCAGCGCCTAAATACTAGGCCTCAAATTTACATCCATCTAAATCTGTGGTTATTGCTGTGGCTGGTCAAGTTATTTAGTGTCCGTCAAAGCACAGTTTTTGTTCTGGGTTGAAATACAATTCCCAATTTAGCAATTTCCTAATTTAGTGGTTTCTGCTGTATCAGACCTACTTTAAATCTATCCCTAAAAGGGTATATAGATTCAAGGTGCACATAGGGTCATTCTCAATAACTTCACACACACGCTACTGTGCATTTCCAAGTCTAATTCTGTCTGTAAACGTATACCTTTCACCCAGCGCCTAAATACTAGGCCTCAAATTTACATCCATCTAAATCTGTGGTTATTGCTGTGGCTGGTCAAGTTATTTAGTGTCCGTCAAAGCACAGTTTTTGTTCTGGGTTGAAATACAATTCCCAATTTAGCAATTTCCTAATTTAGTGGTTTCTGCTGTATCAGACCTACTTTAAATCTATCCCTAAAAGGGTATATAGATTCAAGGTGCACATAGGGTCATTCTCAATAACTTCACACACACGCTACTGTGCATTTCCAAGTCTAATTCTGTCTGTAAACGTATACCTTTCACCCAGCGCCTAAATACTAGGCCTCAAATTTACATCCATCTAAATCTGTGGTTATTGCTGTGGCTGGTCAAGTTATTTAGTGTCCGTCAAAGCACAGTTTTTGTTCTGGGTTGAAATACAATTCCCAATTTAGCAATTTCCTAATTTAGTGGTTTCTGCTGTATCAGACCTACTTTAAATCTATCCCTAAAAGGGTATATAAGATTCAAGGTGCACATAGGGTCATTCTCAATAACTTCACACACACGCTACTGTGCATTTCCAAGTCTAATTCTGTCTGTAAACGTATACCTTTCACCCAGCGCCTAAATACTAGGCCTCAAATTTACATCCATCTAAATCTGTGGTTATTGCTGTGGCTGGTCAAGTTATTTAGTGTCCGTCAAAGCACAGTTTTTGTTCTGGGTTGAAATACAATTCCCAATTTAGCAATTTCCTAATTTAGTGGTTTCTGCTGTATCAGACCTACTTTAAATCTATCCCTAAAAGGGTATATAGATTCAAGGTGCACATAGGGTCATTCTCAATAACTTCACACACACGCTACTGTGCATTTCCAAGTCTAATTCTGTCTGTAAACGTATACCTTTCACCCAGCGCCTAAATACTAGGCCTCAAATTTACATCCATCTAAATCTGTGGTTATTGCTGTGGCTGGTCAAGTTATTTAGTGTCCGTCAAAGCACAGTTTTTGTTCTGGGTTGAAATACAATTCCCAATTTAGCAATTTCCTAATTTAGTGGTTTCTGCTGTATCAGACCTACTTTAAATCTATCCCTAAAAGGGTATATAGATTCAAGGTGCACATAGGGTCATTCTCAATAACTTCACACACACGCTACTGTGCATTTCCAAGTCTAATTCTGTCTGTAAACGTATACCTTTCACCCAGCGCCTAAATACTAGGCCTCAAATTTACATCCATCTAAATCTGTGGTTATTGCTGTGGCTGGTCAAGTTATTTAGTGTCCGTCAAAGCACAGTTTTTGTTCTGGGTTGAAATACAATTCCCAATTTAGCAATTTCCTAATTTAGTGGTTTCTGCTGTATCAGACCTACTTTAAATCTATCCCTAAAAGGGTATATAGATTCAAGGTGCACATAGGGTCATTCTCAATAACTTCACACACACGCTACTGTGCATTTCCAAGTCTAATTCTGTCTGTAAACGTATACCTTTCACCCAGCGCCTAAATACTAGGCCTCAAATTTACATCCATCTAAATCTGTGGTTATTGCTGTGGCTGGTCAAGTTATTTAGTGTCCGTCAAAGCACAGTTTTTGTTCTGGGTTGAAATACAATTCCCAATTTAGCAATTTCCTAATTTAGTGGTTTCTGCTGTATCAGAGCCTACTTTAAATCTATCCCTAAAAGGGTATATAAGATTCAAGGTGCACATAGGGTCATTCTCGAATAACTTCACACACACGCTACTGTGCATTTCCAAGTCTAATTCTGTCATGTAAACGTATACCTGTCACCCAGCGCCTAAATACTAGGCCTCAAATTTATATCCAGCTAAATCTGTGGTTATTGCTGTGGCTGGTCAAGTTATTTAGTGTCCGTCAAAGCACAGTTTTTGTTCTGGGTTGAAATACAATTCCCAATTTAGCAATTTCCTAATTTAGTGGTTTCTGCTGTATCAGAGCCTACTTTAAATCTATCCCTAAAAGGGTATATAAGATTCAAGGTGCACATAGGGTCATTCTCAATAACTTCACACACACGCTACTGTGCATTTCCAAGTCTAATTCTGTCAGTAAACGTATACCTGTCACCCAGCGCCTAAATACTAGGCCTCAAATTTATATCCAGCTAAATCTGTCGTTACTGCTGTACTGTTGGCTGGTCAAGTTATTTAGTGTCCGTCAAAGCACAGTTTTTGTTCTGGGTTGAAATACAATTCCCAATTTAGCAATTTCCTAATTTAGTGGTTTCTGCTGTATCAGAGCTATTTAAATCTATCCCTAAAAGGGTATATAAGATTCAAGGTGCACATAGGGTCATTCTGAATAACTTCACACACACGCTACTGTGCATTTCCAAGTCTAATTCTGTCAGTAAATCTATACCTGTCACCCAGCGCCTAAATACTAGGCCTCAAATTTATATCCAGCTAAATCTGTCGTTACTGCTGTACTGTTGGCTGGTCAAGTTATTTAGTGTCCGTCAAAGCACATTTTTTGTTCTGGGTTGAAATACAATTCCCAATTTAGCAATTTCCTAATTTAGTGGTTTCTGCTGTATCAGAGCTATTTTAAATCTATCCCTAAAAGGGTATATAAGATTCAAGGTGCACATAGGGTCATTCAGAATAACTTCACACACGCTACTGTGCATTTCCAAGTCTAATTCTGTCTGTAAACGTATACCTTTCACCCAGCGCCTAAATACTAGGCCTCAAATTTACATCCATCTAAATCTGTGGTTATTGCTGTGGCTGGTCAAGTTATTTAGTGTCCGTCAAAGCACAGTTTTTGTTCTGGGTTGAAATACAATTCCCAATTTAGCAATTTCCTAATTTAGTGGTTTCTGCTGTATCAGACCTACTTTAAATCTATCCCTAAAAGGGTATATAAGATTCAAGGTGCACATAGGGTCATTCTCAATAACTTCACACACACGCTACTGTGCATTTCCAAGTCTAATTCTGTCTGTAAACGTATACCTTTCACCCAGCGCCTAAATACTAGGCCTCAAATTTACATCCATCTAAATCTGTGGTTATTGCTGTGGCTGGTCAAGTTATTTAGTGTCCGTCAAAGCACAGTTTTTGTTCTGGGTTGAAATACAATTCCCAATTTAGCAATTTCCTAATTTAGTGGTTTCTGCTGTATCAGAGCCTACTTTAAATCTATCCCTAAAAGGGTATATAAGATTCAAGGTGCACATAGGGTCATTCTCAATAACTTCACACACACGCTACTGTGCATTTCCAAGTCTAATTCTGTCATGTAAACGTATACCTGTCACCCAGCGCCTAAATACTAGGCCTCAAATTTACATCCAGCTAAATCTGTGGTTATTGCTGTGGCTGGTCAAGTTATTTAGTGTCCGTCAAAGCACAGTTTTTGTTCTGGGTTGAAATACAATTCCCAATTTAGCAATTTCCTAATTTAGTGGTTTCTGCTGTATCAGAGCCTACTTTAAATCTATCCCTAAAAGGGTATATAGATTCAAGGTGCACATAGGGTCATTCTCGAATAACTTCACACACACGCTACTGTGCATTTCCAAGTCTAATTCTGTCAGTAAACTATACCTGTCACCCAGCGCCTAAATACTAGGCCTCAAATTTACATCCAGCTAAATCTGTGGTTATTGCTGTGGCTGGTCAAGTTATTTAGTGTCCGTCAAAGCACAGTTTTTGTTCTGGGTTGAAATACAATTCCCAATTTAGCAATTTCCTAATTTAGTGGTTTCTGCTGTATCAGACCTACTTTAAATCTATCCCTAAAAGGGTATATTAGATTCAAGGTGCACATAGGGTCATTCTCAATAACTTCACACACACGCTACTGTGCATTTCCAAGTCTAATTCTGTCATGTAAACGTATACCTGTCACCCAGCGCCTAAATACTAGGCCTCAAATTTACATCCATCTAAATCTGTGGTTATTGCTGTGGCTGGTCAAGTTATTTAGTGTCCGTCAAAGCACAGTTTTTGTTCTGGGTTGAAATACAATTCCCAATTTAGCAATTTCCTAATTTAGTGGTTTCTGCTGTATCAGAGCCTACTTTAAATCTATCCCTAAAAGGGTATATAGATTCAAGGTGCACATAGGGTCATTCTCAATAACTTCACACACACGCTACTGTGCATTTCCAAGTCTAATTCTGTCTGTAAACGTATACCTGTCACCCAGCGCCTAAATACTAGGCCTCAAATTTACATCCAGCTAAATCTGTGGTTATTGCTGTGGCTGGTCAAGTTATTTAGTGTCCGTCAAAGCACAGTTTTTGTTCTGGGTTGAAATACAATTCCCAATTTAGCAATTTCCTAATTTAGTGGTTTCTGCTGTATCAGAGCCTACTTTAAATCTATCCCTAAAAGGGTATATAGATTCAAGGTGCACATAGGGTCATTCTCGAATAACTTCACACACACGCTACTGTGCATTTCCAAGTCTAATTCTGTCATGTAAACGTATACCTGTCACCCAGCGCCTAAATACTAGGCCTCAAATTTACTATCCATCTAAATCTGTGGTTATTGCTGTGGCTGGTCAAGTTATTTAGTGTCCGTCAAAGCACAGTTTTTGTTCTGGGTTGAAATACAATTCCCAATTTAGCAATTTCCTAATTTAGTGGTTTCTGCTGTATCAGAGCCTACTTTAAATCTATCCCTAAAAGGGTATATAAGATTCAAGGTGCACATAGGGTCATTCTCAATAACTTCACACACACGCTACTGTGCATTTCCAAGTCTAATTCTGTCTGTAAACGTATACCTTTCACCCAGCGCCTAAATACTAGGCCTCAAATTTACATCCATCTAAATCTGTGGTTATTGCTGTGGCTGGTCAAGTTATTTAGTGTCCGTCAAAGCACAGTTTTTGTTCTGGGTTGAAATACAATTCCCAATTTAGCAATTTCCTAATTTAGTGGTTTCTGCTGTATCAGAGCCTACTTTAAATCTATCCCTAAAAGGGTATATAAGATTCAAGGTGCACATAGGGTCATTCTGAATAACTTCACACACACGCTACTGTGCATTTCCAAGTCTAATTCTGTCAGTAAACGTATACCTGTCACCCAGCGCCTAAATACTAGGCCTCAAATTTATATCCAGCTAAATCTGTCGTTATTGCTGTGGCTGGTCAAGTTATTTAGTGTCCGTCAAAGCACAGTTTTTGTTCTGGGTTGAAATACAATTCCCAATTTAGCAATTTCCTAATTTAGTGGTTTCTGCTGTATCAGAGCCTACTTTAAATCTATCCCTAAAAGGGTATATTAGATTCAAGGTGCACATAGGGTCATTCTGAATAACTTCACACACACGCTACTGTGCATTTCCAAGTCTAATTCTGTCAGTAAACGTATACCTGTCACCCAGCGCCTAAATACTAGGCCTCAAATTTATATCCAGCTAAATCTGTCGTTACTTGCTGTGGCTGGTCAAGTTATTTAGTGTCCGTCAAAGCACAGTTTTTGTTCTGGGTTGAAATACAATTCCCAATTTAGCAATTTCCTAATTTAGTGGTTTCTGCTGTATCAGAGCTACTTTAAATCTATCCCTAAAAGGGTATATAAGATTCAAGGTGCACATAGGGTCATTCTCGAATAACTTCACACACACGCTACTGTGCATTTCCAAGTCTAATTCTGTCAGTAAACGTATACCTGTCACCCAGCGCCTAAATACTAGGCCTCAAATTTATATCCAGCTAAATCTGTCGTTACTTGCTGTGGCTGGTCAAGTTATTTAGTGTCCGTCAAAGCACAGTTTTTGTTCTGGGTTGAAATACAATTCCCAATTTAGCAATTTCCTAATTTAGTGGTTTCTGCTGTATCAGAGCCTACTTTAAATCTATCCCTAAAAGGGTATATAAGATTCAAGGTGCACATAGGGTCATTCTGAATAACTTCACACACACGCTACTGTGCATTTCCAAGTCTAATTCTGTCAGTAAACTATACCTGTCACCCAGCGCCTAAATACTAGGCCTCAAATTTATATCCAGCTAAATCTGTCGTTACTGCTGTGGCTGGTCAAGTTATTTAGTGTCCGTCAAAGCACAGTTTTTGTTCTGGGTTGAAATACAATTCCCAATTTAGCAATTTCCTAATTTAGTGGTTTCTGCTGTATCAGAGCTACTTTAAATCTATCCCTAAAAGGGTATATAAGATTCAAGGTGCACATAGGGTCATTCTGAATAACTTCACACACACGCTACTGTGCATTTCCAAGTCTAATTCTGTCAGTAAACCTATACCTGTCACCCAGCGCCTAAATAATAGGCCTCAAATTTATATCCAGCTAAATCTGTCGTTACTTGCTGTGGCTGGTCAAGTTATTTAGTGTCCGTCAAAGCACAGTTTTTGTTCTGGGTTGAAATACAATTCCCAATTTAGCAATTTCCTAATTTAGTGGTTTCTGCTGTATCAGAGCCTACTTTAAATCTATCCCTAAAAGGGTATATAGATTCAAGGTGCACATAGGGTCATTCTGAATAACTTCACACACACGCTACTGTGCATTTCCAAGTCTAATTCTGTCAGTAAACCTATACCTGTCACCCAGCGCCTAAATACTAGGCCTCAAATTTATATCCAGCTAAATCTGTCGTTACTGCTGTGGCTGGTCAAGTTATTTAGTGTCCGTCAAAGCACAGTTTTTGTTCTGGGTTGAAATACAATTCCCAATTTAGCAATTTCCTAATTTAGTGGTTTCTGCTGTATCAGAGCTACTTTAAATCTATCCCTAAAAGGGTATATAGATTCAAGGTGCACATAGGGTCATTCTGAATAACTTCACACACACGCTACTGTGCATTTCCAAGTCTAATTCTGTCAGTAAACCTATACCTGTCACCCAGCGCCTAAATACTAGGCCTCAAATTTATATCCAGCTAAATCTGTCGTTACTGCTGTGGCTGGTCAAGTTATTTAGTGTCCGTCAAAGCACAGTTTTTGTTCTGGGTTGAAATACAATTCCCAATTTAGCAATTTCCTAATTTAGTGGTTTCTGCTGTATCAGAGCTATTTAAATCTATCCCTAAAAGGGTATATAAGATTCAAGGTGCACATAGGGTCATTCTGAATAACTTCACACACACGCTACTGTGCATTTCCAAGTCTAATTCTGTCAGTAAACCTATACCTGTCACCCAGCGCCTAAATACTAGGCCTCAAATTTATATCCAGCTAAATCTGTCGTTACTGCTGTGGCTGGTCAAGTTATTTAGTGTCCGTCAAAGCACAGTTTTTGTTCTGGGTTGAAATACAATTCCCAATTTAGCAATTTCCTAATTTAGTGGTTTCTGCTGTATCAGAGCTATTTTAAATCTATCCCTAAAAGGGTATATAAGATTCAAGGTGCACATAGGGTCATTCTGAATAACTTCACACACACGCTACTGTGCATTTCCAAGTCTAATTCTGTCAGTAAACCTATACCTGTCACCCAGCGCCTAAATACTAGGCCTCAAATTTATATCCAGCTAAATCTGTCGTTACTTGCTGTGGCTGGTCAAGTTATTTAGTGTCCGTCAAAGCACAGTTTTTGTTCTGGGTTGAAATACAATTCCCAATTTAGCAATTTCCTAATTTAGTGGTTTCTGCTGTATCAGAGCCTACTTTAAATCTATCCCTAAAAGGGTATATTAGATTCAAGGTGCACATAGGGTCATTCTGAATAACTTCACACACACGCTACTGTGCATTTCCAAGTCTAATTCTGTCAGTAAACCTATACCTGTCACCCAGCGCCTAAATACTAGGCCTCAAATTTATATCCAGCTAAATCTGTCGTTACTGCTGTGGCTGGTCAAGTTATTTAGTGTCCGTCAAAGCACAGTTTTTGTTCTGGGTTGAAATACAATTCCCAATTTAGCAATTTCCTAATTTAGTGGTTTCTGCTGTATCAGAGCTACTTTAAATCTATCCCTAAAAGGGTATATAAGATTCAAGGTGCACATAGGGTCATTCTGAATAACTTCACACACACGCTACTGTGCATTTCCAAGTCTAATTCTGTCAGTAAACCTATACCTGTCACCCAGCGCCTAAATACTAGGCCTCAAATTTATATCCAGCTAAATCTGTCGTTACTGCTGTGGCTGGTCAAGTTATTTAGTGTCCGTCAAAGCACATTTTTTGTTCTGGGTTGAAATACAATTCCCAATTTAGCAATTTCCTAATTTAGTGGTTTCTGCTGTATCAGAGCTATTTTAAATCTATCCCTAAAAGGGTATATAAGATTCAAGGTGCACATAGGGTCATTCTGAATAACTTCACACACACGCTACTGTGCATTTCCAAGTCTAATTCTGTCAGTAAACCTATACCTGTCACCCAGCGCCTAAATACTAGGCCTCAAATTTATATCCAGCTAAATCTGTCGTTACTGCTGTGGCTGGTCAAGTTATTTAGTGTCCGTCAAAGCACAGTTTTTGTTCTGGGTTGAAATACAATTCCCAATTTAGCAATTTCCTAATTTAGTGGTTTCTGCTGTATCAGAGCTACTTTAAATCTATCCCTAAAAGGGTATATTAGATTCAAGGTGCACATAGGGTCATTCTGAATAACTTCACACACACGCTACTGTGCATTTCCAAGTCTAATTCTGTCAGTAAACCTATACCTGTCACCCAGCGCCTAAATACTAGGCCTCAAATTTATATCCAGCTAAATCTGTCGTTACTGCTGTGGCTGGTCAAGTTATTTAGTGTCCGTCAAAGCACAGTTTTTGTTCTGGGTTGAAATACAATTCCCAATTTAGCAATTTCCTAATTTAGTGGTTTCTGCTGTATCAGAGCTACTTTAAATCTATCCCTAAAAGGGTATATTAGATTCAAGGTGCACATAGGGTCATTCTGAATAACTTCACACACACGCTACTGTGCATTTCCAAGTCTAATTCTGTCAGTAAACCTATACCTGTCACCCAGCGCCTAAATACTAGGCCTCAAATTTATATCCAGCTAAATCTGTCGTTACTGTCTGTTGGCTGGTCAAGTTATTTAGTGTCCGTCAAAGCACAGTTTTTGTTCTGGGTTGAAATACAATTCCCAATTTAGCAATTTCCTAATTTAGTGGTTTCTGCTGTATCAGAGCTACTTTAAATCTATCCCTAAAAGGGTATATAATATTCAAGGTGCACATAGGGTCATTCAGAATAACTTCACACACACGCTACTGTGCATTTCCAAGTCTAATTCTGTCAGTAAATCTATACCTGTCACCCAGCGCCTAAATACTAGGCCTCAAATTTATATCCCGCTAAATCTGTCGTTACTGCTGTACTGTTGGCTGGTCAAGTTATTTAGTGTCCGTCAAAGCACAGTTTTTGTTCTGGGTTGAAATACAATTCCCAATTTAGCAATTTCCTAATTTAGTGGTTTCTGCTGTATCAGAGCTACTTTAAATCTATCCCTAAAAGGGTATATAGATTCAAGGTGCACATAGGGTCATTCTGAATAACTTCACACACACGCTACTGTGCATTTCCAAGTCTAATTCTGTCAGTAAACTATACCTTTCACCCAGCGCCTAAATACTAGGCCTCAAATTTACTATCCAGCTAAATCTGTCGTTACTGCTGTTGGCTGGTCAAGTTATTTAGTGTCCGTCAAAGCACAGTTTTTGTTCTGGGTTGAAATACAATTCCCAATTTAGCAATTTCCTAATTTAGTGGTTTCTGCTGTATCAGAGCTACTTTAAATCTATCCCTAAA
Source organism: Bufo gargarizans (assembly GCF_014858855.1). NCBI lineage: Eukaryota > Metazoa > Chordata > Amphibia > Anura > Bufonidae > Bufo > Bufo gargarizans. Next base: position 195,262,398 of record NC_058084.1, on the reverse strand, counting down.
AGGGTATATAAGATTCAAGGTGCACATAGGGTCATTCTCGAATAACTTCACACACACGCTACTGTGCATTTCCAAGTCTAATTCTGTCAGTAAACGTATACCTGTCACCCAGCGCCTAAATACTAGGCCTCAAATTTATATCCAGCTAAATCTGTCGTTACTGCTGTGGCTGGTCAAGTTATTTAGTGTCCGTCAAAGCACATTTTTTGTTCTGGGTTGAAATACAATTCCCAATTTAGCAATTTCCTAATTTAGTGGTTTCTGCTGTATCAGAGCTATTTTAAATCTATCCCTAAAAGGGTATATAAGATTCAAGGTGCACATAGGGTCATTCTGAATAACTTCACACACACGCTACTGTGCATTTCCAAGTCTAATTCTGTCAGTAAACCTATACCTGTCACCCAGCGCCTAAATACTAGGCCTCAAATTTATATCCAGCTAAATCTGTCGTTACTGCTGTGGCTGGTCAAGTTATTTAGTGTCCGTCAAAGCACATTTTTTGTTCTGGGTTGAAATACAATTCCCAATTTAGCAATTTCCTAATTTAGTGGTTTCTGCTGTATCAGAGCTATTTTAAATCTATCCCTAAAAGGGTATATTAGATTCAAGGTGCACATAGGGTCATTCTGAATAACTTCACACACACGCTACTGTGCATTTCCAAGTCTAATTCTGTCAGTAAACCTATACCTGTCACCCAGCGCCTAAATACTAGGCCTCAAATTTATATCCAGCTAAATCTGTCGTTACTGCTGTGGCTGGTCAAGTTATTTAGTGTCCGTCAAAGCACAGTTTTTGTTCTGGGTTGAAATACAATTCCCAATTTAGCAATTTCCTAATTTAGTGGTTTCTGCTGTATCAGAGCTATTTTAAATCTATCCCTAAAAGGGTATATAAGATTCAAGGTGCACATAGGGTCATTCTGAATAACTTCACACACACGCTACTGTGCATTTCCAAGTCTAATTCTGTCAGTAAACGTATACCTGTCACCCAGCGCCTAAATACTAGGCCTCAAATTTATATCCAGCTAAATCTGTCGTTACTGCTGTGGCTGGTCAAGTTATTTAGTGTCCGTCAAAGCACATTTTTTGTTCTGGGTTGAAATACAATTCCCAATTTAGCAATTTCCTAATTTAGTGGTTTCTGCTGTATCAGAGCTATTTTAAATCTATCCCTAAAAGGGTATATTAGATTCAAGGTGCACATAGGGTCATTCTGAATAACTTCACACACACGCTACTGTGCATTTCCAAGTCTAATTCTGTCAGTAAACCTATACCTGTCACCCAGCGCCTAAATACTAGGCCTCAAATTTATATCCAGCTAAATCTGTCGTTACTGCTGTGGCTGGTCAAGTTATTTAGTGTCCGTCAAAGCACAGTTTTTGTTCTGGGTTGAAATACAATTCCCAATTTAGCAATTTCCTAATTTAGTGGTTTCTGCTGTATCAGAGCTATTTTAAATCTATCCCTAAAAGGGTATATTAGATTCAAGGTGCACATAGGGTCATTCTGAATAACTTCACACACACGCTACTGTGCATTTCCAAGTCTAATTCTGTCAGTAAACCTATACCTGTCACCCAGCGCCTAAATACTAGGCCTCAAATTTATATCCAGCTAAATCTGTCGTTACTGCTGTGGCTGGTCAAGTTATTTAGTGTCCGTCAAAGCACAGTTTTTGTTCTGGGTTGAAATACAATTCCCAATTTAGCAATTTCCTAATTTAGTGGTTTCTGCTGTATCAGAGCTATTTTAAATCTATCCCTAAAAGGGTATATAAGATTCAAGGTGCACATAGGGTCATTCTGAATAACTTCACACACACGCTACTGTGCATTTCCAAGTCTAATTCTGTCAGTAAACCTATACCTGTCACCCAGCGCCTAAATACTAGGCCTCAAATTTATATCCAGCTAAATCTGTCGTTACTGCTGTGGCTGGTCAAGTTATTTAGTGTCCGTCAAAGCACAGTTTTTGTTCTGGGTTGAAATACAATTCCCAATTTAGCAATTTCCTAATTTAGTGGTTTCTGCTGTATCAGAGCTATTTTAAATCTATCCCTAAAAGGGTATATTAGATTCAAGGTGCACATAGGGTCATTCTGAATAACTTCACACACGCTACTGTGCATTTCCAAGTCTAATTCTGTCAGTAAACCTATACCTGTCACCCAGCGCCTAAATACTAGGCCTCAAATTTATATCCAGCTAAATCTCTCGTTACTGCTGTGGCTGGTTAAGTTATTTAGTGTCCATCAAAGCACAGTTTTCGTTCTGAGTAGGGATGAGCGAACTCGAACTGTATAGTTCGGGTTCGTACCGAATTTTGGGGTGTCCGTGACACGGACCCGAACCCGGACATTTTCGTAAAAGTCCGGGTTCGGGTTCGGTGTTCGTCGCTTTCTTGGCGCTTTTGTGACGCTTTCTTGGCGCTTTTTGAAAGGCTGCAAAGCAGCCAATCAACAAGCGTCATACTACTTGCCCCAAGAGGCCATCACAGCCATGCCTACTATTGGCATGGCTGTGATTGGCCAGAGCACCATGTGACCCAGCCTCTATTTAAGCTGGAGTCACATAGCGCCGCCCGTCACTCTGCTCTGATTAGCGTAGGGAGAGGTTGCGGCTGCGACAGTAGGGCGAGATTAGGCAGATTAACTCCTCCAAAGGACTTGATTAACTGATCGATCTGCAGCTGTGGATCATTGAGCTGCTGATCCTCAATTGCTCACTGTTTTTAGGCTGCCCAGACCGTTTGTCAGTCACATTTTTCTGGGGTGATCGGCGGCCATTTTGTGTCTTGTGGTGCGCCAGCACAAGCTGCGACCAAGTGCATTTAACCCTCAATGGTGTGGTTGTTTTTTGGCTAAAGCCTACATCAGGGTGAAGCTGTCACACCAAGTGCATTTAACCAGCAATAGTCTGTTCATTTTTTGGCCATATACAAAATCAGGGGCAAGCTGCGCCTGTCACCAAGTGCATTTAACCCTCAATGGTGTGGTTGTTTTTTGGCTAAAGCCTACATCAGGGTGAAGCTGTCACACCAAGTGCATTTAACCAGCAATAGTCTGTTCATTTTTTGGCCATATACAAAATCAGGGGCAAGCTGCGCCTGTCACCAAGTGCATTTAACCCTCAATGGTGTGGTTGTTTTTTGGCTAAAGCCTACATCAGGGTGAAGCTGTCACACCAAGTGCATTTAACCAGCAATAGTCTGTTCATTTTTTGGCCATATACAAAATCAGGGGCAAGCTGCGCCTGTCACCAAGTGCATTTAACCCTCAATGGTGTGGTTGTTTTCTGGCTAAAGCCTACATCAGGGTGAAGCTGTCACACCAAGTGCATTTAACCAGCAATAGTCTGTTTATTTTTTGGCCATATACTACATCAGGGGCAAGCTGCGCCCGTCACCAAGTGCATTTAACCCTCAGTAGTGTGGTTGGTCAAGCTGTGACACCAAGTGCATTTAACCAGCAATAGTCTGTTCATTTTTTGGCCATATACTACATCAGGGGCAAGCTGCGCCCGTCACCAAGTGCATTTAACCAGCAATAGTGTGGTTATTTTTTGGCCATATCCCAGTCTAATTCTGTCACTAAATCCATACCGGTCACCCAGCGCCTAAATACTAGGCCTCAAATTTATATCCCGCTAAATCTCTCGTTACCGCTGTCCTGTTGTAGCTGGGAAAGTTATTTAGTGTCCGTCAAAGCACATTTTTTGTTCTGGGTTGAAGTACAATTCCCAATTTAGCAATTTCATAATTTAGTGGTTTCTGCTATATCAGAGCTATTTGAAATCTATCCCTAAAAGGGTATATAATATTCAAGGTGCACATTGGGTCATTCAGAATAACTTCACACACACCCGCTACTGTGTATTTTCAAGTCTAATTCTGTCACTAAACCCATACCTGTCACCCAGCGCCTAAATACTAGGCCTCAAATTTATATCCTGCTAAATCTCTCGTTACCGCTGTCCTGTTGTAGCTGGGAAAGTTATTTAGTGTCCGTCAAAGCACATTTTTTGTTCTGGGTTGAAGTACAATTCCCAATTTAGCAATTTCATAATTTAGTGGTTTCTGCTATATCAGAGCTATTTGAAATCTATCCCTAAAAGGGTATATAATATTCAAGGTGCACATAGGGTCATTCAGAATAACTTCACACACACCGCTACTGTGTATTTCCAAGTCTAATTCTGTCACTAAACCCATACCTGTCACCCAGCGCCTAAATACTAGGCCTCAAATTTATATCCTGCTAAATCTCTCGTTACCGCTGTCCTGTTGTAGCTGGGAAAGTTATTTAGTGTCCGTCAAAGCACATTTTTTGTTCTGGGTTGAAGTACAATTCCCAATTTAGCAATTTCATAATTTAGTGGTTTCTGCTATATCAGAGCTATTTGAAATCTATCCCTAAAAGGGTATATAATATTCAAGGTGCACATAGGGTCATTCAGAATAACTTCACACACACCGCTACTGTGCATTTCCAAGTCTAATTCTGTCACTAAACCCATACCTGTCACCCAGCGCCTAAATACTAGGCCTCAAATTTATATCCCTGCTAAATCTCTCGTTACCGCTGTACTGTTGTGCTGGGAAAGTTATTTAGTGTCCGTCAAAGCACATTTTTTGTTCTGGGTTGAAGTACAATTCCCAATTTAGCAATTTCATAATTTAGTGGTTTCTGCTATATCAGAGCTATTTGAAATCTATCCCTAAAAGGGTATATAATATTCAAGGTGCACATTGGGTCATTCAGAATAACTTCACACACACCCGCTACTGTGTATTTCAAGTCTAATTCTGTCACTAAACCCATACCTGTCACCCAGCGCCTAAATACTAGGCCTCAAATTTATATCCTGCTAAATCTCTCGTTACCGCTGTCCTGTTGTAGCTGGGAAAGTTATTTAGTGTCCGTCAAAGCACATTTTTTCTTCTGGGTTGAAATACAATTCCCAATTTAGCAATTTCATAATTTAGTGGTTTCTGCTATATCAGAGCTATTTGAAATCTATCCCTAAAAGGGTAGATCATATTGAAGGTGCACATAGGGTCATTCAGAATAACTTCACACACACCCGCTACTGTGTATTTCCAAGTCTAATTCTGTCACTAAACCCATACCTGTCACCCAGCGCCTAAATACTAGGCCTCAAATTTATATCCCGCTAAATCTCTCGTTACCGCTGTCCTGTTGTAGCTGGGAAAGTTATTTAGTGTCCGTCAAAGCACATTTTTTGTTCTGGGTTGAAGTACAATTCCCAATTTAGCAATTTCATAATTTAGTGGTTTCTGCTATATCAGAGCTATTTGAAATCTATCCCTAAAAGGGTATATAATATTCAAGGTGCACATTGGGTCATTCAGAATAACTTCACACACACCCGCTACTGTGTATTTCCAAGTCTAATTCTGTCACTAAACCCATACCTGTCACCCAGCGCCTAAATACTAGGCCTCAAATTTATATCCTGCTAAATCTCTCGTTACCGCTGTACTGTTGTTGCTTGGAAAGATATTTAGTGTCCGTCAAAGCACATTTTTTGTTCTGGGTTGAAGTACAATTCCCAATTTAGCAATTTCATAATTTAGTGGTTTCTGCTATATCAGAGCTATTTGAAATCTATCCCTAAAAGGGTATATAATATTCAAGGTGCACATTGGGTCATTCAGAATAACTTCACACACACCCGCTACTGTGTATTTCCAAGTCTAATTCTGTCACTAAACCCATACCTGTCACCCAGCGCCTAAATACTAGGCCTCAAATTTATATCCTGCTAAATCTCTCGTTACCGCTGTACTGTTGTTGCTGGGCAAGATATTTAGTGTCCGTCAAAGCACATTTTTTGTTCTGGGTTGAAATACAATTCCCAATTTAGCAATTTCATAATTTAGTGGTTTCTGCTATATCAGAGCTATTTGAAATCTATCCCTAAAAGGGTATATAATATTCAAGGTGCACATTGGGTCATTCAGAATAACTTCACACACACCCGCTACTGTGTATTTCCAAGTCTAATTCTGTCACTAAACCCATACCTGTCACCCAGCGCCTAAATACTAGGCCTCAAATTTATATCCCGCTAAATCTGTCCTTAGTGCTGTAGCTGGGCGAGTTATTTAGTGTCCGTTCAAGCACATTTCTTGTTCTGGGTTGAAATACAATTCCCAATTTAGCAATTTCATAATTTAGTGGTTTCTGCTATATCAGAGCTATTTGAAATCTATCCCTAAAAGGGTATATAATATTCAAGGTGCACATTGGGTCATTCAGAATAACTTCACACACACCCGCTACTGTGTATTTCCAAGTCTAATTCTGTCACTAAACCCATACCTGTCACCCAGCGCCTAAATACTAGGCCTCAAATTTATATCCCGCTAAATCTGTCCCTAGTGCTGTAGCTGGGCGAAGTTATTTAGTGTCCGTTCAAGCACATTTCTTGTTCTGGGTTGAAATACAATTCCCAATTTAGCAATTTCATAATTTAGTGGTTTCTGCTATATCAGAGCTATTTGAAATCTATCCCTAAAAGGGTAGATCATATTGAAGGTGCACATAGGGTCATTCAGAATAACTTCACACACACGCTTCTGTGCATTTCCAAGTCTAATTCTGTCACTAAATCCATACCGGTCACCCAGCGCCTAAATACTAGGCCTCAAATTTATATCCCGCTGAATTTGAATACAATACATTGGGCCAAATAATATATTTGTTGTTGTGGTGAACCATAACAATGAGAAAAACATCTAGTAAGGGACGCGGACGTGGACATGGTCGTGGTGGTGTTAGTGGACCCTCTGGTGCTGGGAGAGGACGTGGCCGTTCTGCCACATCCACACGTCCTAGTGTACCAACTACCTCAGGTCCCAGTAGCCGCCAGAATTTACAGCGATATATGGTGGGGCCCAATGCCGTTCTAAGGATGGTAAGGCCTGAGCAGGTACAGGCATTAGTCAATTGGGTGGCCGACAGTGGATCCAGCACGTTCACATTATCTCCCACCCAGTCTTCTGCAGAAAGCGCACAGATGGCGCCTGAAAACCAACCCCATCAGTCTGTCACATCACCCCCATGCATACCAGGGAAACTGTCTCAGCCTCAAGTTATGCAGCAGTCTCTTATGCTGTTTGAAGACTCCGCTGGCAGGGTTTCCCAAGGGCATCCACCTAGCCCTTCCCCAGCGGTGAAAGACATAGAATGCACTGACGCACAACCACTTATGTTTCCTGATGATGAGGACATGGGAATACCACCTCAGCATGTCTCTGATGATGACGAAACACAGGTGCCAACTGCTGCGTCTTTCTGCAGTGTGCAGACTGAACAGGAGGTCAGGGATCAAGACTGGGTGGAAGACGATGCAGGGGACGATGAGGTCCTAGACCCCACATGGAATGAAGGTCGTGCCACTGACTTTCACAGTTCGGAGGAAGAGGCAGTGGTGAGACCGAGCCAACAGCGTAGCAAAAGAGGGAGCAGTGGGCAAAAGCAGAACACCCGCCGCCAAGAGACTCCGCCTGCTACTGACCGCCGCCATCTGGGACCGAGCACCCCAAAGGCAGCTTCAAGGAGTTCCCTGGCATGGCACTTCTTCAAACAATGTGCTGACGACAAGACCCGAGTGGTTTGCACGCTGTGCCATCAGAGCCTGAAGCGAGGCATTAACGTTCTGAACCTGAGCACAACCTGCATGACCAGGCACCTGCATGCAAAGCATGAACTGCAGTGGAGTAAACACCTTAAAACCAAGGAAGTCACTCAGGCTCCCCCTGCTACCTCTTCTGCTGCTGCCGCCTCGGCCTATTCTGCTGCTGCCGCCTCGGCCTCTTCCTCCGCCTCTGGAGGAACGTTGGCACCTGCCGCCCAGCAAACAGGGGATGTACCACCAACACCACCACCACCACCTCCGTCACCAAGCGTCTCAACCATGTCACACGCCAGCGTTCAGCTCTCCATCTCACAAACATTTGATAGAAAGCGTAAATTCCCACCTAGCCACCCTCGATCCCTGGCCCTGAATGCCAGCATTTCTAAACTACTGGCCTATGAAATGCTGTCATTTAGGCTGGTGGACACAGACAGCTTCAAACAGCTCATGTCGCTTGCTGTCCCACAGTATGTTGTTCCCAGCCGGCACTACTTCTCCAAGAGAGCCGTGCCTTCCCTGCACAACCAAGTATCCGATAAAATCAAGTGTGCACTGCGCAACGCCATCTGTAGCAAGGTCCACCTAACCACAGATACGTGGACCAGTAAGCACGGCCAGGGACGCTATATCTCCCTAACTGCACACTGGGTAAATGTAGTGGCAGCTGGGCCCCAGGCGGAGAGCTGTTTGGCGCACGTCCTTCCGCCGCCAAGGATCGCAGGGCAACATTCTTTGCCTCCTGTTGCCACCTCCTCCTTCTCGGCTTCCTCCTCCTCTTCTTCCACCTGCTCATCCAGTCAGCCACACACCTTCACCACCAACTTCAGCACAGCCCGGGGTAAACGTCAGCAGGCCATTCTGAAACTCATATGTTTGGGGGACAGGCCCCACACCGCACAGGAGTTGTGGCGGGGTATTGAACAACAGACCGACGAGTGGTTGCTGCCGGTGAGCCTCAAGCCCGGCCTGGTGGTGTGTGATAATGGGCGAAATCTCGTTGCAGCTCTGGGACTAGCCAATTTGACGCACATCCCTTGCTTGGCGCATGTGCTGAATTTGGTGGTGCAGAAGTTCATTCACAACTACCCCGACATGTCAGAGCTGCTGCATAAAGTGCGGGCCGTCTGTTCGCGCTTCCGGCGTTCACATCCTGCCGCTGCTCGCCTGTCTGCGCTACAGCGTAACTTCGGCCTTCCCGCTCACCGCCTCATATGCGACGTGCCCACCAGGTGGAACTCCACCTTGCACATGCTGGACAGACTGTGCGAGCAGCAGCAGGCCATAGTGGAGTTTCAGCTGCAGCACGCACGGGTCAGTCGCACTACAGAACAGCACCACTTCACCACCAATGACTGGGCCTCCATGCGAGACCTGTGTGCCCTGTTGCGCTGTTTCGAGTACTCCACCAACATGGCCAGTGGCGATGACACCGTTATCAGCGTTACAATACCACTTCTATGTCTCCTTGAGAAAACACTTAGGGCGATGATGGAAGAGGAGGTGGCCCAGGAGGAGGAGGAGGAGGAGGAAGAGGGGTCATTTTTAGCACTTTCAGGCCAGTCTCTTCGAAGTGACTCAGAGGGAGGTTTTTGGCAACAGCAGAGGCCAGGTACAAATGTGGCCAGCCAGGGCCCACTACTGGAGGACGAGGAGGACGAGGATGAGGAGGAGGTGGAGGAGGATGAGGATGAAGCATGGTCACAGCGGGGTGGCACCCAACGCAGCTCGGGTCCATCACTGGTGCGTGGCTGGGGGGAAAGGCAGGACGATGACGATACGCCTCCCACAGAGGACAGCTTGTCCTTACCCCTGGGCAGCCTGGCACACATGAGCGACTACATGCTGCAGTGCCTGCGCAACGACAGCAGAGTTGCCCACATTTTAACCTGTGCGGACTACTGGGTTGCCACCCTGCTGGATCCACGCTACAAAGACAATGTGCCCACCTTACTTCCTGCACTGGAGCGTGATAGGAAGATGCGCGAGTACAAGCGCACGTTGGTAGACGCGCTACTGAGAGCATTCCCAAATGTCACAGGGGAACAAGTGGAAGCCCAAGGCCAAGGCAGAGGAGGAGCAAGAGGTCGCCAAGGCAGCTGTGTCACGGCCAGCTCCTCTGAGGGCAGGGTTAGCATGGCAGAGATGTGGAAAACTTTTGTCAACACGCCACAGCTAACTGCACCACCACCTGATACGCAACGTGTTAGCAGGAGGCAACATTTCACTAACATGGTGGAACAGTACGTGTGCACACCCCTCCACGTACTGACTGATGGTTCGGCCCCATTCAACTTCTGGGTCTCTAAATTGTCCACGTGGCCAGAGCTAGCCTTTTATGCCTTGGAGGTGCTGGCCTGCCCGGCAGCCAGCGTTTTGTCTGAACGTGTATTCAGCACGGCAGGGGGCGTCATTACAGACAAACGCAGCCGCCTGTCTACAGCCAATGTGGACAAGCTGACGTTCATAAAAATGAACCAGGCATGGATCCCACAGGACCTGTCCGTCCCTTGTCCAGATTAGACATTAACTACCTCCCCATAACCATATATTATTGGACTCCAGGGCACTTCCTCATTCAATCCTATTTTTATTTTCATTTTACCATTATATTGCAAGGCTACCCAAAGTTGAATGAACCTCTCCTCTGCCTGTGTGCTAGGCCTAAATATATGCCAATGGATTGTTGCAGTGGTGGCTGACGTGAAGCCTCATTCTCTGCTATGACATGCAGACTGATTCTCTGGTGACATGAAGCCAGATTGTCTGTTACGGGACCTCTCTCCTCTGCCTGGGTGCTGGGCCTGAATTTATGACAATGGACTGTTGCAGTGGTGGGTGACGTGAAGCCTGATTCTCTGCTATGACATGCAGACTGATTCTCTGGTGACATGAAGCCAGATCCTCTGTTACGGGACCTCTCTCCTCTGCCTGGGTGCTGGGCCTAAATATCTGACAATGGACTGTTGCATTGGTGGCTGACGTGAAGCCTGATTCTCTGCTATGATATGAAGACTGATTCTCTGCTGACATGAAGCCAGATTGTCTGTTACGGGACCTCTCTCCTCTGGCTGGGTGCCTGTGCCTAAATATATGACAATGGACTGTTACAGTGGTGGGTGACGTGAAGCCTGATTCTCTGTTATGACATGCAGACTGATTCTCTGCTGAAACGAAGCCAGATTCTCTGTTACGGGACCTCTCTCCTCTGGCTGGGTGCCTGGGCCTAAATATATGACAATGGACTGTTACAGTGGTGGGTGACGTGAAGCCTGATTCTCTGCTATGACATGCAGACTTATTCTCTGCTGACATGAAGCCAGATTCTCTGTTACGGGACCTCTCTCCTCTGCCTGGGTGCCTGGGCCTAAATATATGCCAATGGACTGTTCCAATGTTGGGTGACGTGAAGCCTGATTCTCTGCTATGACATGCAGACTGATTCTCTGCTGATATGAAGCCAGATTCTCTGTTACGGGACCTCTCTCCTCTGCCTGGGTGCCTGGGCTTAAATATATGACAATGGATTGTTCCAATGTTGGGTGACGTGAAGCCTGATTCTCTGCTATGACATGCAGACTGATTCTCTGCTGACATGAAGCCAGATTCTCTGTTACAGGACCTCTCTCCTCTGCCTGGGTGCCTGGGCCTAAATATATGCCAATGGACTGTTGCAGTGGTGGCTGACGTGAAGCCTGATTCTCTTCTATGACATGCAGACTGATTCTCTGCTGACATGAAGCCAGATTCTCTGTTACGGGACCTCTCTCCTGTGCCTGTGCCTAAATATCTGACAATGGACTGTTACAGTGGTGGGTGACGTGAAGCCTGATTCTCTTCTATGACATGCAGACTAATTCTCTGCTGACATGAAGCCAGATTCTCTGTTACGGGACCTCTCTCCTCTGGCTGGGTGCCTGTGCCTAAATATCTGACAATGGACTGTTACAGTGGTGGGTGACGTGAAGCCTGATTTTCTGCTATGACATGCAGACTGATTCTCTGCTGACATGAAGCCAGATTCTCTGTTACGGGACCTCTCTCCTCTGCCTGGGTGCCGGGCTTAAATATATGACAATGGACTGTTCCAATGTTGGGTGACGTGAAGCCTGATTCTCTGCTATGACATGCATAATTATTCTCTGCTGACATGAAGCCAGATTCTCTGTTACGCGACCTCTCTCCTCTGGCTGGGTGCCTGGGCCTAAATATCTGACAATGGACTGTTACAGTGGTGGCTGACGTAAAGCCTGATTCTCTTCTATGACATGCAGACTGATTCTCTGCTGACATGAAGCCAGATTCTCTGTTACGGGACCTCTCTCCTCTGGCTGGGTGCCTGGGCCTAAATATATGACAATGGACTGTTACAGTGGTGGGTGACGTGAAGCCTGATTCTCTGTTATGACATGCAGACTGATTCTCTGCTGACACGAAGCCAGATTCTCTGTTACGGGACCTCTCTCCTCTGGCTGGGTGCCTGGGCCTAAATATATGACAATAGACTGTTACAGTGGTGGGTGACGTGAAGCCTGATTCTCTGCTATGACATGCAGACTGATTCTCTGCTGACATGAAGCCAGATTCTCTGTTACGGGACCTCTCTCCTCTGCCTGGGTGCCTGGGCCTAAATATATGCCAATGGACTGTTCCAATGTTGGGTGACGTGAAGCCTGATTCTCCTCTATGACATGCAGACTGATTCTCTGCTGATATGAAGCCAGATTCTCTGTTACGGGACCTCTCTCCTCTGCCTGGGTGCCTGGGCTTAAATATATGACAATGGATTGTTCCAATGTTGGGTGACGTGAAGCCTGATTCTCTGCTATGACATGCAGACTGATTCTCTGCTGACATGAAGCCAGATTCTCTGTTACAGGACCTCTCTCCTCTGCCTGGGTGCCTGGGCCTAAATATATGCCAATGGACTTTTGCAGTGGTGGCTGACGTGAAGCCTGATTCTCTTCTATGACATGCAGACTGATTCTCTGCTGACATGAAGCCAGATTCTCTGTTACAGGACCTCTCTCCTGTGCCTGTGCCTAAATATCTGACAATGGACTGTTACAGTGGTGGGTGACGTGAAGCCTGATTCTCTTCTATGACATGCAGACTAATTCTCTGCTGACATGAAGCCAGATTCTCTGTTACGGGACCTCTCTCCTCTGGCTGGGTGCCTGGGCCTAAATATATGACAATGGACTGTTACAGTGGTGGGTGACGTGAAGCCTGATTTTCTGCTATGACATGCAGACTGATTCTCTGCTGACATGAAGCCAGATTCTCTGTTACAGGACCTCTCTCCTCTGCCTGGGTGCCTGGGCCTAAATATATGCCAATGGACTGTTCCAATGTTGGGTGACGTGAAGCCTGATTCTCTGCTATGACATGCAGACTGATTCTCTGCTGACATGAAGCCAGATTCTCTGCTACGGGACCTCTCTCCTCTGCCTGGGTGCCTGGGCTTAAATATATGACAATGGATTGTTCCAATGTTGGGTGACGTGAAGCCTGATTCTCTGCTATGACATGCAGACTGATTCTCTGCTGACACGAAGCCAGATTCTCTGTTACGGGACCTCTCTCCTCTGGCTGGGTGCCTGGGCCTAAATATATGACAATGGACTGTTACAGTGGTGGGTGACGTGAAGCCTGATTCTCTGCTATGACATGCAGACTGATTCTCTGCTGACATGAAGCCAGATTCTCTGTTACGGGACCTCTCTCCTCTGCCTGGGTGCCTGGGCCTAAATATATGCCAATGGACTGTTCCAATGTTGGGTGACGTGAAGCCTGATTCTCTGCTATGACATGCAGACTGATTCTCTGCTGATATGAAGCCAGATTCTCTGTTACGGGACCTCTCTCCTCTGCCTGGGTGCCTGGGCTTAAATATATGACAATGGATTGTTCCAATGTTGGGTGACGTGAAGCCTGATCCTCTGCTATGACATGCAGACTGATTCTCTGCTGACATGAATCCAGATTCTCTGTTACGGGACCTCTCTCCTGTGCCTGTGCCTAAATATCTGACAATGGACTGTTACAGTGGTGGGTGACGTGAAGCCTGATTCTCTGCTATGACATGCAGACTGCTTCTCTGCTGACATGAAGCCAGATTCTCTGTTACGGGACCTCTCTCCTCTGCCTGGGTGCCTGGGCCTAAATATCTGACAATGGACTGGTACAGTGGTGGCTGACGTGAAGTCTGATTCTCTTCTATGACATGCAGACTGATTCTCTGCTGACATGAAGCCAGATTCTCTGTTATGGGACCTCTCTCCTCTGGCTGGGTGCCTGGGCTTAAATATATGACAATGGACTGTTACAGTGGTGGGTGACGTGAAGCCTGATTCTCTGCTATGACATGCAGACTGATTCTCTGCTAACACAAAGCCAGATTCTCTGTTACGGGACCTCTCTCCTCTGCCTGGGTGCCTGGGCCTAAATATATGCCAATGGATTGTTGCAGTGGTGGCTGACGTGAAGCCTGATTCTCTTCTATGACATGCAGACTGATTCTCTGCTGACATGAAGCCAGATTCTCTGTTACGGGACCTCTCTCCTCTGCCTGGGTGCCAGGGCCTAAATATCTGACAATGGACTGTTTCAGTGGTGGCTCACGTGAAGCCTGATTCTCTTCTATGACATGTAGACTGATTCTCTGCTGACATGAAGCCAGATTCTCTGTTACGGGACCTCTCTCCTCTGGCTGGGTGCCTGGGCCTAAATATGTGACAATGGACTGTTACAGTGGTGGGTGACGTGAAGCCTGATTCTCTGCTATGACATGCAGACTGATTCTCTGCTGACATGAAGCCAGATTCTCTGTTACGGGAGCTCTCTCCTCTGCCTGGGTGCCTGGGCCTAAATATATGCCAATGGACTGTTCCAATGTTGGGTGACGTGAAGCCTGATTCTCTGCTATGACATGCAGACTGATTCTCTGCTGACATGAAACCAGATTCTCTGTTATGGGACCTCTCTCCTCTGCCTGGGTGCCTGGGCTTAAATATATGACAATGGACTGTTCCAATGTTGGGTGACGGGAAGCCTGATTCTCTGCTATGACATGCAGACTGATTCTCTGCTGACATGAAGCCAGATTCTCTGTTACGGGACCTCTCTCCTCTGCCTGGGTGCCTGGGCCTAAATATCTTACAATGGACTGGTACAGTGGTGGGTGACGTGAAGCCTGATTCTCTTCTATGACATGCAGACTGATTCTCTGCTGACATGAAGCCAGATTCTCTGTTACGGGACCTCTCTCCTCTGGCTGGGTGCCTGGGCCTAAATATATGACAATGGATTGTTCCAATGTTGGGTGACGTGAAGCCTGATTCTCTGCTATGACATGCAGACTGATTCTCTGCTGACATGAAGCCAGATTCTCTGTTACGGGACCTCTCTCCTGTGCCTGTGCCTAAATATCTGACAATGGACTGTTACAGTGGTGGGTGACGTGAAGCCTGATTCTCTGCTATGACATGCAGACTTATTCTCTGCTGACATGAAGCCAGATTCTCTGTTACGGGACCTCTCTCCTCTGCCTGGGTGCCTGGGCCTAAATATCTGACAATGGACTGGTACAGTGGTGGCTGACGTGAAGCCTGATTCTCTTCTATGACATGCAGACTGATTCTCTGCTGACATGAAGCCAGATTCTCTGTTACGGGACCTCTCTCCTCTGGCTGGGTGCCTGGGCCTAAATATATGACAATGGACTGTTACAGTGGTGGGTGACGTGAAGCCTGATTCTCTGCTATGACATGCAGACTGATTCTCTGCTGACACGAAGCCAGATTCTCTGTTACGGGACCTCTCTCCTCTGCCTGAGTGCCTGGGCCTAAATATATGCCAATGGACTGTTGCAGTGGTGGCTGACGTGAAGCCTGATTCTCTTCTATGACATGCAGACTGATTCTCTGCTGACATGAAGCCAGATTCTCTGTTACGGGACCTCTCTCCTCTGGCTGGGTGCCTGGGCCTAAATATGTGACAATGGACTGTTACAGTGGTGGGTGACGTGAAGCCTGATTCTCTGCTATGACATGCAGACTGATTCTCTGCTGACATGAAGCCAGATTCTCTGTTACGGGACCTCTCTCCTCTGCCTGGGTGCCTGGGCCTAAATATATGCCAATGGACTGTTCCAATGTTGGGTGACGTGAAGCCTGATTCTCTGCTATGACATGCAGACTGATTCTCTGCTGACATGAAGCCAGATTCTCTGTTACGGGACCTCTCTCCTCTGCCTGGGTGCCTGGGCCTAATTATATGCCAATGGACTGTTGCAGTGGTGGCTGACGTGAAGCCTGATTCTCTTCTATGACATGCAGACTGATTCTCTGCTGACATGAAGCCAGATTCTCTGTTACGGGACCTCTCTCCTCTGCCTGGGTGCCTGGGCCTAAATATATGACAATGGACTGTTCCAATGTTGTGTGACGTGAAGCCTGATTCTCTGCTATGACATGCAGATTGATTCTCTGCTGACATGAAGCCAGATTCTCTGTTACGGGACCTCTCTCCTCTGCCTGGGTGCCTGGGCCTAAATATACGACAATAGACTGTTACAGTGGTGGGTGACGTGAAGCCAGATTCTCTGCTATGGGATCTCTCTGCAATTGATATTGGTTAATTTTTATTTATTTTATTTTTATTCATTTCCCTATCCACATTTGTTTGCAGGGGATTTACCTACATGTTGCTGCCTTTTGCAGCCTTCTAGCTCTTTCGTGGGCTGTTTTACAGCCTTTTTAGTGCCGAAAAGTTCGGGTCCCCATTGACTTCAATGTGGTTCGGGTTCGCGACGAAGTTCGGGTCGGGTTCGGATCCCGAACCCGAACATTTCCGGGAAGTTCGGCCGAACTTCTCGAACCCGAACATCCAGGTGTCCGCTCAACTCTACACAGGATCTTTTTTTTTTACAGAATTAGTTTTTTTTCTTCTTTATTTTTATGTTCTTCTGATGGATTCGAAGTATTGAAAAATAATGTTGATGTGAATTCTGTCTAACCTTGTTTGAACTGAATCGCTCATCTCTAGTGTAAATGGATTAGGACTTACCACTAGAGTTACACAGACACCTGGATGTTCGGGTTCGATGGGTTTGGCAAACTTCACAAAAAAGTTCAAGTTCTGGACCAGAACTTGCCCCCGAACCGGAACCCCATTGAAGTCAATGGGGTCCTGAACTTTTGAGCACTAATATTAAAATTAAATATTCCATAAAATGTCATGGAAAGGGGTAGAGGGCTGTAAATGGCATCAAAATGTCGTTAAGAGCATGGGAAGTGCTCTGCACACAAATGTGGATAGGGAAATTACTTTAAATTATCTAAAATACGTAAAAAAATACATATAATCTTGATCTAGGAGGACGAAATCCATATGGAGTAGGAGGTTAAGGAGGCAGTGGATGTGGCTGTGGATGTGGCGGTGTAGGTGGAAGCGGAGGAGGAGTTGGCCTACACTGGTTTTTGGTTTAAATTTGTATTTTATTTTTTTAAATTAGGGTACACCCCAAAACATTGGGAAATATAACCTGTGATAACTCCCTTCCAGTCATGCTAAACACACGTTCAAACAATACACTGGCTGCAGGGCAGGCCAGCACCTCCAAGGCGTAAAGGGCAAGCTCAGGTCATGTGCCCAATTTGGAGACCCAGAAGTTGCAGGGGCCAGAGTCATTAGTTAGTTTGTGTAGGCATGTGCACACATATTGTCCCACCATGGCGCACGTCCCTGTGATGTTCATGATCCAATTGGATATCTGCCATACAAAAATCAATGTTATTTTCTGCGCCTACCATGTTGATCAGGGTTAGCAGTGAATCATGGTTCCACGCCGGAGAGGGAGCGTGAGAAAGAGAAACCACATCCAAGTTAGATCAATGTATGAAATTTTATTGTGATAGAGCGGAAATGAGGGAAAAGTTATTAAAATGGAAGAATCAAAGGAATGCGGGGGGGGGGGGGGGGGCGCGCGGCAATTACCCACTCCCGGGGAGGAAGTGACGATAAATAACAATACAGGACTCTTAAGATGCCCTGTTATTGGAATGATTAATAAAAAAAATATTGGGAATGTCACTGGGGTATTTAGGATTTGGAAATGTTAGACAGGAGAGGCCCTGCTGCTGCTTTGACTCTAGATAACTTTTGCCTGATCGCACGTCAATGTGATGTCTACGATCCATTTGGATATCTTCTCTATCAACTTTCAATGTTCTTCTCTGAGTCTACCATGTTGATCACGGTTATCGGCGAATCAGGGTTCCACGCCGTAGAGGGAGATTGAGAAAGAGAGACCACATCCAAGGGAGGTTAATTTTTTTAAATTAAATATGATTGAGTGGAAAAGTGGGACAAATGATTGAAGCGCAAATGTGGGACAAGTTTAAGCATTAATTGAAAGGAGGGGGCGCGCATCAATTAAAGAAGATTTTTTTTTTAAATTGAATTCCCTGTCACCTATGCAAAGCAGGGGTTTGTATACGACAAAATTGTTAAAATGTCACCCAAGAATGTAACAGACAAATAAGTGAAAAGTTTTTACCTGTCTACTAGGTACAGCAGGGGTCTATCACACCCGAAAATTTGTAAATTTCGCCAGAAAATGTAACAAACAAATTTGTGAAATGTTTTTACATGTCTACTAGATACAGTCGGGGTATATCACACCCATAAAGTGGTGAATTTCACCTGAATATGTAGCAGACAAATTAGTGAACTGTTATCTGTCTACTAGGTAGAGCAGGGGTATATCACACCCCAAAATTGGTTAATTTCACCAGAAAATGTAACAGACAAATGAGTGAAAGGTTTTTACCTGTCTACTAGGTACAGCCGGGAAAACAAGAAGAGCGACCCAAAGTGTCCCAGGGTGGAGTAGGAAAGAATGCCCACCCAATATAGTCACAAAGGACATTTTGAAAGGGTAACTCGGTACAAGCTCCCGAGTACAACAGAAACATAAGAAGAAGGAGCTCATAATACCATGATATGAAAATATATTTTATTTTATAGAAGCATGATAAAAATTACATTAATAGAAGCAGTAAATATGATACCATAAACAAGATAAAATAAGAGCGGAGGACAGAAAAGAATGAGCGCCACCCTGGGGAAGCACACAGGTCAAAAGTACAATGTATCTATGAATCATAGGATAATGCTGGGAACGATGCCCCGCCCATGAAACCGAGCAATAAAACAGATATATAGAGGTGAGACAGTGGTCAACAGAAGTACCCTCACATGGCGATAAGTGGGTATGTTAATCAGTAAAGAATAATAAAAGTAACTAACAGATCAGACATAAGGACCAGGTGTGGTAGCACCAAGGTCATATAAGCCAAAGAGGGAGTAACAAAAGTACCAGAGCTCACTTAGAAGAGACCGTGTGCTGAATTACCCAGGATGGCACTACCCCAACGCGCGTTTCGGCGTGCCTTTGTCAGGGCACGCCGAAACGCACGTTGGGGTAGCGCCATCCTGGGTACAGCCGGGGTATATCACACCCAAAAAGTGGTGAATTTCGCACAAATATGTAACAGACAAATTAGTGAAATGTTACCTGTCTACTAGGTAGAACAGGGGTATATCACACACAAAAATTGGTGAATTTCACCCGAATATGTAAGAGACCAAATAATGTTTTTTTTTTTTTACCTGTCTACTAGGTATAGCAGTGGTAAATCACACCCAAAAATTGGTGAATTTCACCAGAAAATTTTACAGACAAATAAGTGAACATAAAAATAAATAAAAAATACTTGATTTATGAGGTGGAGATCCATATGGAGTAGGAGTTTAACCGCCTCCAGACCGCACGCAGGATCACGGTCCAGAGGCGGCTGTCCCAGGCAGAGTGACGCATCTATGCATCATCTCGCGAGACTTCCTGTGAACGGGCGCACAACAGGCGCGCGCGTTCACAAGATCGGAAGGTAAGGGATCTACAGCCTGCCAGCGGCGATCGTTCGCTGGCAGGCTGTAGATGCAATTTTTTTTTTTTAACCCCTAACAGGTATATTAGATGCTGTTTTGACAACAGCGTCTAATATACCTGCTACCTGGTCCTCAGGTGGTCCCTTTTGCTTGGATCGACCACCAGAGGACACAGGCAGCTCAGTAAAGTCAGCACCAAGCACCACACTACACTACACCCCCCCTGTCACTTATTAACCCCTTATTAACCCCTGATCACCCCATATAGACTCCCTGATCACCCCCCTGTCATTGATCACTCCCCTGTCATTGATCACCCCCCTGTCATTGATCACCCCCCTGTTAGGCTCCATTCAGACGTTTGTATGTGTTGTACGGATCCATGGATCGGATCCGCAAAACACATACGGACGTCTGAATGGAGCCTTACAGGGGGGTGATCAATGACAGGGGGGTGATCACCCCATATACACTCCCTGATCACCCCCCTGTAAATCTCCATTCAGACGTCCGTATGTGTTTTGCGGATCCGATCCATGGATCCCTGGATCCGTAAAACACATCTGAACACGGACGTCTGAATGGAGCCTTACAGGGGGGTGATGATCCCATATAGACTCCCTGATCACCCCTCTGTCATTGATCACCCCCCTGTCATTGATCACCCCCCTGTAAGGCTCCATTCAGATGTCCGTATGTGTTTTACGGATCCATGGATCGGATCCGCAAAATACATACGGACATCTGAATGGAGCCTTACAGGGGGGGATCAATGACAGGGGGGTGATCACCCCATATAGACTCCCTGATCACCCGCCTGTCATTGATCACCCCCCTGTAAGGCTCCATTCAGATGTCCGTATGTGTTTTACGGATCCATGGATCGGATCCTCAAAACGCATACAGATGTCTGAATGGAGCCTTACAGGGGAGTGATCAATGACAGGGGGGTGATCACCCCATATAGACTCCCTGATCACCCCCCTGTCATTGATCACCCCCCTGTAAGGCTCCATTTAGACTTTTTTTGGCACAAGTTAGCGGAAATTTCTTACAAAGTCTCATATTCCACTAACTTGTGACAAAAAATAAAATCTCACATGAACTCACCATACCCCTCACGGAATCCAAATGCGTAACATTTTTTAGACATTTATATTCCAGACTTCTTCTCACGCTTTAGGGCCCCTAAAATGCCAGGGCAGTATAAATACCCCACATGTGACCCCATTTCGGAAAGAAGACACCCCAAGGTATTCGCTGAGGGGCATATTGAGTCCATGAAAGATTTAACTTTTTGTCCCAAGTTAGCGGAAAGGGAGACTTTGTGAGAAAAAAAAAGAAAAAAGAAAAATCCATTTCCGCTAACTTGTGCCCAAAAAAAAATCTTCTATGAACTCACCATGCGCCTCATTGAATACCTTGGGGTGTCTTATTTCCAAAATGGGGTCACATGTGGGGTATTTATACTGCCCTGGCATTTTAGAGGGGCCCTAAAGCGTGAGAAGAAGTCTGGAATCCAAATGTCTAAAAATGCCCTCCTAAAAGGAATTTGGGCCCCTTTGCGCATGTAGGCTGCAAAAAAGTGTCACACATGTGGTATCGCCGTACTCAGGAGAAGTAGGGCAATGTGTTTTGGGGTGTCTTTTTATATATACCCATGCTGGGTGAGATAAATATCTTGGTCAAATGCCAACTTTGTACAAACCGGATTCCAAAAAAGTTGGGACACTATACAAATCGTGAATAAAAACTGAATGCAATGATGTGGAGGTGCCAACTTCTAATATTTTATTCAGAATAGTACATAAATCATGGAACAAAAGTTTAAACTGAGAAAATGTACCATTTTAAGAGAAAAATATGTTGAATTAGAATTTCATGGTGTCAACAAATCCCCAAAAAGTTGGGACAAGGCCATTTTCACCACTGTGTGGCATCTCCCCTTCTTCTTACAACACTCAACAGACGTCTGGGGACCGAGGAGACCAGTTTCTCAAGTTTAGAAATAGGAATGCTCTCCCATTCTTGTCTAATACAGGTCTCTAACTGTTCAATCGTTTTGGGCCTTCTTTGTTGCACCTTCCTCTTTATGATGCGCCAAATGTTCTCTATAGGTAAAAGATCTAGACTGCAGAGTGGCCATTTCGGTACCCGGATCCTTCTCCTACGCAGCCATGATGTTGTGATTGATGCAGAATTTGGTCTGGCATTATCTTGTTGAAAAATGCAGGGTCTTCCCTGAAAGAGATGACGTCTGGATGGGAGCATATGTTGTTCTAGAACCTGAATATATTTTTCTGCATTGATGATGCCTTTCCAGACATGCAAGCTGCCCATGCCACACGCACTCATGCAACCCCATACCATCAGAGATGCAGGCTTCTGAACTGAGCGTTGATAACAACTTGGGTTGTCCTTGTCCTCTTTGGTCCGGATGACATGGCGTCCCAGATTTCCAAAAAGAACTTCAAATCGTGACTAGTCTGACCACAGAACAGTCTTCCATTTTGCCACACTCCATTTTAAATGATCCCTGGCCCAGTGGAAACGCTTGAGCTTGTGGATCTTGCTTAGAAATGACTTCTTCTTTGCACTGTAGATTTTCAGCTGGCAACGGCGGATGGCACGGTGGATTGTGTTCACTGACAATGGTTTCTGGAAGTATTCCTGAGCCCATTCTGTGATTTCCTTTACAGTAGCATTCCTGTTTGTGGTGCAGTGTCGTTTAAGGGCCCGGAGATCACGGGCATCCAGTATGGTTTTACGGCCTTGACCCTTACGCACAGATTGTTCTAGATTCTCTGAATCTTCGGATGATGTTATGCACAGTTGATGATAGATGCAAAGTCTTTGCAATTTTTCGCTGGGTAATACCTTTCTGATATTGCTCCACTATCTTTCTGCGCAACATTGTGGGAATTGGTGATCCTCTACCCATCTTGGCTTCTGAGAGACACTGCCACTCCGAGAAGCTCTTTTTATACCCTCTCATGTTGCCAATTGACCTAATTAGTGTTAATTGGTCTTCCAGCTCTTCGTTATGCTCAAATTTACTTTTTCCAGCCTCTTATTGCTACTTGTCCCAATTTTTGTGGGATTTGTTGACACTGTGAAAATTTAAATCAACGTATTTTTCCTTTAAAATGATACATTTACTCGGATTAAACGATTGATCTGTCATCTACGTTCTATTACAAATAAAATTTTGACATTTGCCATCTCCACATCATTGCATTCAGTTTTTATTCACAATTTGTTTAGTGTCCCAACTTTTTTGGAATCCGGTTTGTATAAAAAAATGGGAAAAGTTGTCTTTTGCTGAGATATTTCTCTCACCCAGCATGGGTATATGTAAAATTACACCCCAAAACACATTGCCCAACTTCTCCTGAGTACGGCGATACCACATGTGTGACACTTTTCCACGTTTAGGTGGGCAAAGGGACCCACATTCCAAAGAGCACCTTTAGGATTTCACAGGGCATTTTTTACACATTTTGATTTCAAACTACTTCTCTCGCATTAGGGCCCCTAAAAACCCAGGGCAGTATAACTACTCCACAAGTGACCCCATTTTGGAAAGAATGCATCTAGGTGACAGGATAGGTAGCAGGCAGCTAAAGCAGCACTTGCATCATTACTAATGGTAAAATACAGTGCCAATAAGCGCCATTATTGAACAGCCTGTTGGCAATGTTATAAACAATTGTTGCAAAATAGTGGACACTAATATCTATTTCAGCATACAAAGAGACAATTAGCCAGCTGAAAAAAGCTACAGTTGTCATTGCCAAACGGCTGTCAATAGAATAATACATCTAGTATAGCAGCGCCAAGACCCACTGTCGAAAGTTTTAAAGTTACAATTTAAGTAGGCTATTTTCAGTTTTCACCATTTATTAAATTAAATTAAATAAAAGTTAATTTTTGCTAAAATAAAGATCACTAAATAAACAAGCGCACGTCAAGAGCAGGCAACCAACAGTCTAACGACTAAATGTAAAATACAATACAAAGTGCCTCTACGTGTGCTGGGTATATAATAATGTAATACAGATCCCATTTTGGAAAGAAGACACCACAAGGTATTCCGTGAGGGGCATGGCGAGTTCCTAGAATTTTTTATTTTTTGTCACAAGTTAGCGGAAAATAATGATTTTTTCTTTTTTTTTCTTACAAAGTCTCATATTCGACTAACTTTTGATAAAAAATTCTAGGAACTCGCCATGCCCCTTTTCCACCATGTTGCTGAAGTGCTGCCTCCTGCTAAGACGTTTCATATCAGCTGGTGGTGCTGGTTGTTGTGGCGTGTTGACAAAGCTTTTCCACATTTTGGCCAAGCTAACCCTGCCTTCTGAGGTGCTGGTGGTGCCCCAGCTGCATTGTGACCTGTCCTCCTCCCCTGCCTTCGCCTTGGGCTTCCACTGTGCCCCTGCTGTCAGGTGGGACTGCCATCAGCAGCATGCCTACCAGCGTGCGCTTGTACTCGTGCATCTTACGATCACGCTCCAGTGAGGGAATTAAGGACAGTACGTTGTCCTTGTAACAGGGATCCAGCAGCGTGGCCACCCAGTAATCAGCACAAGTTAGAGCTCATGTGTGCCAGGCTGCCCAGAGGAAACGAAAAGCTGTCCTCTGTGGGAGGTGTTTCGTCTGTGTCCTCTGTTTCCCCCCAGCCACGCACGAGTGACGGCCATAAACTGGTTTGGGTGCCACCCTGCTTTAAACACGGTTCCTCCTCCTCCATCTCCTCCTCTTCATCCTCCACCTTGTCATTATACAGAACTGTGCCCTGACTGGACAATTGTGTACCTGGCATTTGTGGGTGCAGGAACCCACCCACTGGCCATGTTGGTGGAGTACTCGAAACAGTGCAACAAGGAACACAGGTCTCGCATGGAGGCCCAGTCACTGGTGGTGAAGTGGTGCTGTTCCGCAGAGCGACTCACCCATGTGTGCTGCAGCTGAAACTCCACTATTGCCTGCTGCTGCTCGCACAGTCTGGACAGCATTTGCAAGGTGGAGTTCCACCTTGTGGGCACGTCGCATGAGAGGGTGAGCGGGAAGGCCAAAGTTACGCTGCAGTAATTCACTGGTTTGTGCGATATATCCGTGAGTATATATATCCAGAGGTACTCACTGTTTGGGGTCCGGCTTGTGTATAACTGTCCGTGGTGGCGTCCCACCGTGGGTCAGTGCACTCACCCGGTGTAGCGTTGTGGGATATCTCCCAATGCTCAAAGTCCATGATGTCGTTACGGTAATTCAAGAACCTGCTCCCAAGTAGCCGCTGTGCGTCCCACGTGTAGCTGGCGTCCTGCGCTTTTTGCCGGCACTGCACGTAATCAGGGCGCCGGGGAAGTCTTTACCTGTAGTTGGTACAAAACTCCTATGGTGAGTCAGGAATAATTTCGATCACCGTCTATGCGGTCGTGTCCGTAACTGCGCGTGCTGATCATCTCCAATAAGTTAAGGTGTCTTGTCCACTATAAGGGTCCCAAACGCTATACGCGTTTAAAGGTCTCTGACCTCTTCCTCAGTAGGCTACACGTGGGACGCACAGCGGCTACTTGGGAGCAGGTTGTTGAATTACCGTAACGACATCGCGGACTTTGAGCATTGGGAGATATCCCACAACGCTACACCGGGTGAGTGCACTGACCCACGGTGGGACGCCACCACGGACAGTTATACACAAGCCGGACCCCAAACAGTGAGTACCTCTGGATATATATACTCACGGATATATCGCACAAACCAGTGAATTACCTTCCTCACTTAACGCAGGATATAATTGAGACTTTAACGTTAGGAACAAAGTTGCAGTGCTCATAAGAAACAAAGTTGCAGCGCTCATAAGAAACAAAGTTGCAGCGCTCATAAGAACAAAGTTGCAGCGTTCATAAAAACATAATACCAATTTTTAATGATACATTTGCTCTTATTAGTATAACAAAACTGTGTTTTATTTATATATTGTTTATTTTCAAAAGATCAAGATACCATATATTTTATACTGTCTATTTCTATCCTATTTATTGTATGCATAATTTTATGACCTAATAAATTAGTTATTATATTAGACCTGATATACGACCACAGATATTGAGTGCTCAATAATAAATTATATAATTTTTAAGGAACCTCTGCACTACCAAATTCAGCATATGCGCCAGGCAAGGGATGTGCGTCAGACCAGCTAGTCCCAGAGCTGCTACGAGATTTTGCCCATTATCGCACACCACCAGGCCGGGCTTGAGGCTCACTGGCACTTACAACTCATCAGTCTGTTGTTCAAGGGCCATCCACAGCTCCTGCGCGGTGTGGGGTTTGTCCCCGAAACAGATAAGTTTTAAAACTGCCTGCTGTTGTTTACCCCTGGCTGTGCTGAAGTTGGTGGTAAAGGTGTTACGCTGACCGGATGAGGAGCCGGTAGAGTATGAGGAAGCAGAGTAGGAAGTAACAGGAGGCAAACTGAAGCTCCTTGCAATCCTCATTGGTAGAAGGACATGCGCCAAACTGCTATCCGCCTCAGGCCCAGCCGCCACTGCATTTACTAAGTGTGCTGTTATGGAGATATAATGTCCCTGACCGTGCCTACTGGTCCACGTATCCGTAGTTAGGTGGACCTTGCGACATCTGATTTAGTCCCCCACTTGGTTGTGCAGGGAAGGCATGGCACGCCCTGGAAAAGTAGTGGCGGCTGGGTACGACGTACTGTGAGACAGCCATCGCCATAAGGCCTTTAATACTCTCCTTTTACACCAGACAGAATGACAGCATTTCAAAGGACAGTAATTTAGAAATGCTGGCATTCAGGGCCAGGGATCGCAGGTGGGTAGGGGGGTACTTCCTCTTCCTCTCCAGTGTTTGGTAGATGGAGAGCTGAACACTTCCGTGGGACATTGTGGAGATGCTTGGTGACCCAGGTGGTGGTGTTGCTGGCAGATCCTCTGGGGATGGCAGGTGCCACTGTCACTCCAGAGGTGGATGAAGAGGCTGAGACTGCAGCAGAAGAGGAATTAGGAGGAGCCAGAGACCTTTCTTGGTTTTTGAGGTGTCCACTCTACTGCAGCTCGTGCTTTGCACTTAGATGCCTGGTCATGCCGATTGTGTTGAGGTTAAGAACGTTTATGCCTCGCTTCAGGCTCTGATTGCACAGCATGCAAACCACTCGTGTCTTGTCATCAGGACATTGTCTGAAGAAATGCCACGCTAGGGAACTCCTTGGAGCTGGCTTTGGTGTGCTCGGTTCCTTGCTGCGGTGGGCAGTAGCAGGCATACTGTCTAGAGGACGGCGGCTCTGCTTTAGCACCATGCTCCCTCTTCTGCTGTGCTGGTAGCTCTGTGCAACCACCGCTTCTTCCTCCGAACTACACAAGTCACTTCCATGACCTTGATTCCATGTGGAGTCGAGGACCTCATCGTCCTCCACATCATCTTCTACTCAGTATTCACCCCTGCCCTCCTTGTTGGTCTGCACACTAACGAAGGCCACAGCAGTTGGCTCGTGTGTTTAGTCATCATCCAAGACTTGCTGCGGTGGTCCTCCCATGTACTCATCTTGAAACATAAGTGGTTGGGCATCGGTGCACTCAAGCTCTTCCACTTCTGGGGCAGGGCTAGGTGGATGGCCCTGGGAAACCCTGCTAGCAGAGTCATCAAAAAGCAGAAGAGACTGCTGCATGACTTGGGGCTCAGGCTGCTTGGCTGATTTGCAAGGGGGTGAGGTGAAAGACTGATGGATGGCTGCAGGTGCCAACTCTGATCTTTCAGCAGGAGACTGGGTGGCAGACAATGTAAAGGAACTGGAGGCACTGCCAGCAACCCAATGTACTATCGCCTGTACTTGTTCTGGCCTCACCATTCGTAGAGCCGCATTAGGCCCAACCAAATACCGCTGAGGAAGGTGTTTCACTTGTGCGTGTAGCTGGCACAAATCAAACACATCCTCTCCCTGCAACAAGAGCTCCACCAGCAGCACCACGACCGGGGCCACATCCCTTATTTGACGTTTTCCTTATTGTGGTAAAACCAACCTCGCCACTGGGGTTTGGAGGGGCCTGGCTACCAGCCTTTTGCCCCAGGATTATGGGCCCTCTAATCAGCCAGGCCTCCTTTGTTCACAAAGGACTTGGACTAACTTGAACCCCTGGTCTAATTCGTGCCATTTTGGGATGTTAAATGTCTATGTGTATTGAAAAG
The DNA here is from genome assembly GCF_014858855.1 of Bufo gargarizans. Lineage (NCBI taxonomy): Eukaryota > Metazoa > Chordata > Amphibia > Anura > Bufonidae > Bufo > Bufo gargarizans. The sequence continues at coordinate 195,234,566 of NC_058084.1, read as the reverse complement.
GGTGGGACATTGTATACGTTGAGTAGTGAGGTCTGTTCCATTGTCTCTCTGTGTGTATTGGCGATGTCATTTGTCCTGAGAGATAATTGAATTACTTGTACCATGTTGAGGCTGGTGTTTGGGTAACTGATCGACACTGGGGGATTGCTATACGCTGAAGATTTGCTATACTCCCCTGGCATAACTACTAGCTCTTGTAAGAGCTGTTCCTGCTCTCCGGATTTAGGAGAGGTTCACCCACTGGAGCCTGGAGCCTTGTCATAGGTCCAGGGTGGGTAGGAGACGGTGAGACCTCAACCAAGCTTCAGCGGTTCGTGGGGTCTGCAGTGTGTACGGTGTCCAGTGGAGTGCTTGGAGTCCTCGGAAAGCACTAGGAGCATCTATCGACTGAGGTACCCGGTCGGGGTGCCAGGAGATCCGTTACACTCATATTTCTCAAATTTAGGATCTTGCCCAAAATGGGTGTTTTTTTTATTTTTTATAACAGAATAGAACAACAGTATTTAAAGGGTGTATCTCACAATGACAGATGCAGCAACAGCTGCAAATGAAGATTTTTGCCCAAAATGGGTGTTTTTTTTTATAACTGAATAGAACACCAGTTTCTAACGTGTGTATCTCACAATGACAAATGCAGCAAGGGCTGTAAAATTTTTGTATTTTGCCCAAAAAGTGTGTTTTTTGAAACACAGAAAATTATTGCTGTATTTCTAGCTTAAATTGCACACTGACTAATGCGGCAGAGGCCCTAGATGGAGGGTATTGCCAAAAATTGGTGTTTTTTAAAACCCAGAATATAATTGCAGTAGTTCAAGCTTCTATTTGACTGTCACAAATGCACATATGCTGTAATACAGAACTTGCATAAAATGGCTGCCGCCGCCCACCTTACTGACAGACGGATAAAAGTTATTTTTCTGGGTCACTGGTCTCAGTGCAGGCTAAAAAGATTGTGCACTGCACCCACAAAACAAAATCTAGGTAGATCGCTGAGTTAACAAGCACTTCTGATTAAAGATTCTGTCCTATTCTCTCTCACAGCAGCAGCATCATTCTATCCCTACACTAATTAGAGCAGCTCTACGTGACTCCAGCTTATATAGAGGCTGGGTCACATGCTGCACTGGCCAATCACAGCCATGCCATTATTAGGCATGGCTGTAATGGCTTCTAAGGGCACAGAGTTAAATGCTTGTTGATTGGCAGCTCTGCAGCCTTTAAAAAAGCGCCATAAAATAGCCAAACACCAAACCCAAACCCAAACACGTATTTATTCTGTGGGATATTCTCAAATTATGACACAGGTCACATGGCCATTTTTAGCACCTATCAAAGCCTAAGGGGCTATTCACGTCCAAGGTTATGGTACCCCCTGCGCATGCCAACAGGCATCATCTTCAAAGACCTGTTCTGCGCTGTACATGTATGACGCTTGGCTACAAAGGGATAATAAGAGTTATTTTGGTTTATTTGCAATATTTATGTTTTTGATATTTAGAGAGTGTGTGTCCCATTGAAGAGAATGTGTGATCAGAAAATGACCTATTGTGTAAATCACATATTTATGTTTAACATATATTTTAAAGAATTTTTGATGATATTTTAAATTTTCCATGTCAATATCTATCTAAAAAAAAAATCCCACAGTTTTTGCACTGGCAACTAAGCCTAATAATAGTCACAACTTCTTGCTCTGTACAAATCACTGTCATTCTAATCCTGCTTGTAATGAGATCACATCTGTGATATTATTACTAGTGTTGAGCGTGAATATTTGAATCGCAAATTCTATTTGCGAATATTGGCACTTTGCGAAGATTTTGAATATAGTGCTATATATTCGTATTTGCGAATATTCTAGATTTGTTTTTCATCAGTAACCGCCCCTCTTGCTTGTGGGCCAATGAGAAGGCTGCAATGTCTTTGAGCTTAGCAACCTCCCCAGCAGCCATTTTCTGTAGTTTGATGGAGTTATGAGAGAGACAGCAGTGTCATTGCTATGCTCTGTGCTTTATTTAATTATATTAGTTAGTTAGCATACATATATATATATACAGTACAGACCAAAAGTTTAGACACACCTTCTCATTCAAAGAGTTTTCTTTATTTTCATGACTATGAAAATTGTAGATTTACACTGAAGGCATCAAAACTATGAATTAACACATGTGGAATTGTATACATAACAAAAAAGTGTGAAACAACTGAAAATATGTCATATTCTAGGTTCTTCAAAGTAGCCACCTTTTGCTTTGATTACTGCTTTGCACACTCTTGGCATTCTCTTGATGAGCTTCAAGAGGTAGTCACCTGAAATGGTTTTCACTTCACAGGTGTGCCCTGTCAGGTTTAATATGTGGGATTTCTTGCCTTATAAATGGGGTTGGGACCATCAGTTGCGTTGTGAAGAAGTCAGGGGGATACACAGTCCTACTGAATAGACTGTTAGAATTTGTATTATGGCAAGAAAAAAGCAGCTAAGTAAAGAAAAACGAGTGGCCATCATTACTTTAAGAAATGAAGGTCAGTCAGTCCGAAAAATTGGGAAAACTTTGAAAGTGTCCCCAAGTACAGTCACAAAAACCATCAAATGCTACAAAGAAACTGGCTCACATGCGGACCACCCCAGGAAAGGAAGACCAAGAGTCACCTCTGCTGCGGAGGATAAGTTCATCCGAGTCACCAGCCTCAGAAATCGCAGGTTAACAGCAGCTCAGATTAGAGACCAGGTCAATGCCACACAGAGTTCTAGCAGCAGACACATCTCTAGAACAACTGTTAAGAGGAGACTGTGTGAATCAGGCCTTCATGGTAGAATATCTGCTAGGAAACAACTGCTAAGGACAGACAACAAGCAAAAGAGACTTGTTTGGGCTAAAGAACGCACGGAATGGACATTAGACCAGTGGAAATCTGTGCTTTGGTCTGATGAGTCCAAATTTGAGATCTTTGGTTCCAACCACCGTGTCTTTGTGCGACGCAGAAAAGGTGAACGGATGGACTTTACATGCCTGGTTCCCACCATGAAGCATGGAGAAGGAGGTGTGATGGTGTGGGGGTGCTTTGCTGGTGACACTGTTGGGGATTTATTCAAAATTGAAGGCATACTGAACCAGCATGGCTACCACAGCATCTTGCAGCGGCATGCTATTCCATCTGGTTTGCGGTTTAGTTGGACCATCATTTATGGGCTATTTGACCATGAAGGAGCGTGATGGGGTGCTGCGCCAGATGACCTGGCCTCCACAGTCACCGGACCTGAACCCAATCGAGATGGTTTGGGGTGAGCTGGACCGCAGAGTGAAGGCAAAAGGGCCAACAAGTGCTAAGCATCTCTGGGAACTCCTTTAAGACTGTTGGAAGACCATTTCAGGTGACTACCTCTTGAAGCTCATCAAGAGAATGCCAAGAGTGTGCAAAGCAGTAATCAAAGCAAAAGGTGGCTACTTTGAAGAACCTAGAATATGACATATTTTCGGTTGTTTCACACTTTTTTTGTGAATTTTTTTGTTAATTCATAGTTTTGATGCCTTCAGTGTAAATCTACAATTTTCACAGTCATGAAAATAAAGAAAACTTTTTGAATGAAAAGGTGTGTCCAAACTTTTGATCGGTACTGTGTATATATATATATATATATATATATATATATTACAGATAGTTAGTGGGAGATAGTCAGTGTAGGTTAGATCATGATATAGTGTAGCTGTCATGATCATATGATGACATACATATGCAAATTAACCTGAGATGAGTCCTGTCCCTGAGATGAGTCAGGGACAGGACTCATCTCAGATTAATTTGCATATGTATCAAATAGTTGTTTTTTTTACACAATAAAAGCACACAGAGCTATGGGGACTGGGTATTGTGGATGGGCTAGCGGCCATCTATCAACCCATGTCCTCAGCTCTATACACAAAATTCCGGTGACAGGTTCCCTTTAACTAATAATGGTTTGTCTGACTGTATGAGATGGCAAATACGGAGGTACTGGTAGAAATATTTATATGGAATCTGATAGGTATCATCTAGAGCTGAAAAGGGATGTAAAGTGTTGGAGAAAATATCAGACATGGTATGTATGCCTTTGTTATACTTTGCCTCCAATGAAGTATTAGGAAGGAGGTACTCCAAGGTTTGAATATGAGTATAACGTAAGAAAGAAAGGTAAGTGGATGAACTGTTTGAGTGGAATTTCTTCTAAGAAGTGACTGATGCAGAGATTTTGTTGGGTAGAGTTCTAGTTGAAAAGGATTAATTTAAAGAGGCTATTAGGATTGCTACCAGGCTTTGTGAGGAAAGGAGAGACAGCTCTATGTGTTCCCAGTGCTTCAATACATCTCCATTCTAGCACTCATTGAGCTTGTCAACACATGTAGCTAAATAGTAGTCTGCAATGTTGGACAGGTCGAGGCCTCCATATAATTTGTTCCTTTGGAGAATGCTCCTGCCTATACAAGGTCTCCCTTTGTGCCAGATAAAGGCGTCCAGCAGGTGGCTAAGCTTAGTGAAAAAGGAGCCCGGCAAGGGGATCGTCAATCTCCTGAAAAGATATAGCAATTTAGGTAATACCTGTTGTTGGAAAGCTGCAATGCGTCCCACCCAAGATAATTCTGCTTTATCAATGTTTTGCATGTCTGCAGTCCAGGTTCTTCTCATAGGAAGGAAGTTGGTTTTGTACAGAGAATTAAATGAGGCCGTAACTTGGATCCCTAAGTATGTAATTTGTGCAGATTGCCAATCAAGTTGAAACGTTTCTTTTAGACAGTGTAGACCTCAGGAAGGTGAAACTGTAAAACCTGTGATTTTCCCTCATTCACTTTATAATATGAAAGCAACCCATAGTCATGTATTAATGACATGACTGTAGCCAGAGATGTAGTGGGGTTGGATAAGCTAAGTATAATATCATCCGTGTATTGTGATAAGCTATGTTGTCTGCCACCTATATCAATGCCTATTAGGTCAGTGGATTGTCTAATTGCCTGAGCCAACGGCTCCAGTGATAATATAAAAATGAGTGCGGACAATGGCCAACCCTTTCTCATGACATTGGTGATATAAAAAGTATCTGCTAATATCCCATTGTTTAGCACCTGGGCCGAAGGTTTCATATATACTGTAAGGCCATTATTGCTGTCATTAGTGGTTCTGGAAATCCGAACTTACGGAGTACCGAGAAGGCGAACAACCAATTAATTTGTTCGAACACCTTCTCGGAGTCCAATGTAACAAGGATTGCAGGGAGGTTGTGTTGGTTAATATAGTCAACAAGGTTTATGACTCTCCTTGCGTTGTCAGTAATTTGTCTTCCGCGAAAAAATCCAACCTGATCAGGTGCCATCAATGGGGGCCAATCTGTAAGCCAGAATCTTGGCATATACCTTAAGAACAGTGTTTAATAATGAGATGGGACAGAAGTTTTGGGGGACATTAGGCGCCTTCCTAGGTTTGGGCAGGGTTAAAATGATAGCATTCAACATTTCTGCTGGGAAGTCGCCCTCGGCCATGGCACGAGACAGGGTTGCATGAAGATGAGGGAGTAGTGTAGGGAGAAATGTCTTATAGTAGGAGTTAGGGAGTCCATCTGGACATGGGCTCTTATTGGCAGGGAGGGATATAATGGCTTTTTGGGTCTGTGGCATGGTAATGTAGTTTATGGTACATTGGTTTAAACTGGGGAGATTCAGTATTTCCAGAAAGACATCTATTGTATACTGTGAGACAATTGGCAGTATTATTTCTGAGATTGTATAGGGCAGAATAGAATGACATGAACCGATTTGCTAGAGCCTTGGGCTCATATGTTTTATACGTCTTAGTTGCATCATATAGAAAGAGAATACGTAAGCATATTGCCATGGTTTTCTGTCACGAATAATGGGGAGGAGAGGGACACCAAAAAGACAACAGAAGGGAGTAGAAAAAGAACTAGGCCTCAAGGCTAGGGAGAAGGGAAAGGTCACCTCCTAGGAAACTCCTAGATCTGATCCTGACTCCTGTCAGTATGTACAGACCCTGAAGGTGGGAAAATACATATGCCGGAGAGCCCTGAGACTCCCAAGAGGTAGTGAAAGGGAATTATACCATTGGTTCCTTCCCAGGTGAACGAACCAGAGTCTCCCTGAGGCCTAATAACAACAACAAGCACAAGGGAACAACCAAATACAAAGAGCAGTACAACTTATCTTATAGAAAATGGATGAGCAGGAACACAGGTAAGGTCCACACACCAACTCTTCCAAATCCAAGCAGAGAATATCAAACGCATGGTATGAAGTGTGAAACCAAACTAAATAGGGAAGCAGATATGGCCGCCAGCTGCACCTGACAAGAGGTGTGGTTATTACCAAACAACAACCCTGAGAATCAAGAGACTGTTAGTTAACCTCACGTGCAATCAGTCTCTCTGATCTTCTAACCTCTGTCACAGAAGGTACTGTGACAGTACCCCCTCCTTCCACGGGTCACCTCCAGACACCCAGGACTGATCTTATCTGGATTAGCCCTGTGAAAGGCTTTAACAAGGCGACTGGCATGAATGTCAGCTGCTGGAACCACATTCTCTCCTCTGGACCATAACATTTCCAGTGAACGAGATACTGGAGGGATCTATGGAGAATTCGGGAGTCCACTATCCTGGCGATCTGAAATTCAAAATTACTGTTCACCATGACAGAAGGGGGTGGTAGGGAGGACGGTTCAGCAGGTTCGACATATTTCTTCAGTAATGATTTGTGGAAAACATTATGAATCTTTAAAGCCTGTGGAAGTTCAAGACAAAAGGCTACCGGTTAATAATAGCAGAGATCTTATGAACCAATACATTTTGAGCCCAACTTCCAAGAAGGCACTTTCAACTTAATGTTTCTTGTGGACAGCCACACAGAATCACCCACTCTCAGGTCCGGACCACTCATATGTCTCTTGTCATCCATACTTTTATACTTCTTGCCCATTTTTTTTAGATTATTTAGAAATTTCCACCAAATAGATGACAAAGAAGAGGAAAATCTCTGGGGGCCTGAGCTCTGTCTATCTCAGGGGGCCTGAGGCGCGAAGCTTCAGCGGGAGCCATTACAGGAGGAGACGGGAGTGAAGCTTCCCTGCCGCAGCGCGATGTCCACAGCGATCTTCAACACGTGAGTGGCTCCCCCTTATCCCCGATAGCTGAGTAGTTTGCCTATAAGCCGAGAAGTGGACATTGGGCACAGTCGGGCAGTCGCAGGGGGGTGAGTCCACCGCAACCATGCCGCTTAAGATGGCGCCTAAGCGCAATAACGCCACAGCTACGCCAACACATCACAGGAGGGATTGGGCTGAACCTCCTGAAGACCCTCTTGATCACCTCCATAATAAGGGGAGAAATGATGGGGAGGATGTCCCCTGGGATTTGCAATCCGATATGAATGAGGATACTGAGGATGGAGCCCTGCAGCTATCGCAAGCCTCAGCCTCCCTACAGAAATAATTACAACACCTCCCTACTAAGGAAGATTTTAGAAATCTAATAACAGAAGTAAGGGAGACACGTTTAAGGCTGAAATCTCGTCCTTGCGTCAGGACTTCCAACAAATTACAGCCAGGGTGGATTCTCTGGAAACTGAGCATGACGCCACCCGCAAATACATTGCTCACCTCCAATCTACTGTAGCGAGATGTTCCCAGGTGGTACGTGATAACACCAGACACTTGGAGGACCTTGGTAACAGGGGTCGCAGACATAATATTAGAGTGCGGGCCTGCCTGAACCGGACTCTGAGGAAAATCTGCATGAGGTCCTGAATGAGTTATTTAATACTATATTGGAAGCCCCGTCGACTCACATTATTAAGATGGATCGCGCTCATAGGGCCTAACGACCAAAAAATGTCTGCGCAACCCCGAGATGACATTTGCCGCGTCACAGATTTCCAGTTGAAAGAAGCTATAATGGCTAAGGCCCGTACTATGCGGGTCATTGACTTTCATGGGGTACAAGTGCAACTATACCAGGATTTATCGTGGCTAACCCTGCAAAAGAGATACCAACTCCAGCCTCTATTAGCGTCCATGAGGCAGAAGAAAATTCCCTACCGTTGGGGATACCCATTTGCGCTTATTGCTAATAAAAATGGGAAAGCCGTATCTATGCGTACCCATGCGGATTTGCCCACCTTTTGCGCAACAATGGGGGTCTCGGAGCCTCCTTTTGATGATTGGGAGGTCTCTGATCCGCTGCTAGCACCCTCCCCAATTTGGAGCCAAGTGAGAAGCAAGAACCGCAGGTCCCTACAAAAAGAAGAGTCCAGGGGATCAGCATTGAGAGATGAACTGACCTGATCTGTTATGTCCTGAGTAATACCATATCGCTCGTCTCCTAAAAATTATGTCGCTATGATGGGCGGCTGATGTTCTTCGCATGTTCTTAGTGTCTTATTGTTCAAGTGAAACATATTGTTGGGCTTCTTTGGAGCTCGGTTGATATGCATATTGTTCTAACAATGTTTGGGTATCTGTGCCGGGTGTGTTCAACCATGTCACCGCAGGGAGGATTGATCCTTTTTGCCCTCTTCCTCTCCTCTGCTCTCTCTTGGGAGCTGAGGAAAAGAGACCGGGCCATATAATATGTTTTATGCCTTCTCTGACTGCCCCCATCTGGACGTCAATGTCCAATGTTCGGATGATTCCTGTTAATATCTTCTTTATGCAATTGTGTTATGTGTTCCCTTATACCCTCATGTGTCGTGTACCCTATTATCTGTTCAATATGCCTGATGATATTGACAGTGGTTTTTTTCAGATTCTTTGCCGGATGGTTCGGAGTGTGGTCTCCTGGAGGAATGACCTCTGCATTCAAAATAGCAAGTATATGGCTCAGCCAATCTTTCTGCTATGATCAAGTGTATGTCTTTAAACGTCAAGGGCCTGAACTCCAATGTTAAATGGAGACTGGCCTTGACGGAATGCCGCGCTCAGAGGGCGGAGATAGTCTTCCTCCAGGAGACACACTTTGATGACACAGGAACATTTACATTTGCTAAGGGACTGTTCCCAAGGGCTTACTCGGCCTCTAGTGGAAAGAAAAGGGCTGGAGTAGCAATCCTTCTATCTGCTAACTGCCCGCTTCAAGTGACCTCTCAGACTTCTGATCCTCAAGGTCGTTATATTATCGTGCAGGCCACCCTACATGGTACTCCTCTTGTGTTATGCAATCTCTACGCCCCGAACTCTAAGCAGATCTCCTTCCTCACTAAGGTGTTCACTAAAGTATCTCATTTACTCCCGGCAGCACTTATTGTAGGGGGCAACTTTAATGTCTCTTTCTCCGAAACACTAGACAGGCAGGCACTGGCAGGAAAGCCCCCTTCTAGGGAACAGGCCAGGCTTTCACGTCTTTTTAGGCGGTTGGTGAGAAGGTTTTCAATGTTCGACCTGTGGCTAGTGATATATCCCACATCTAAAACATTAACGTTTTATTCACATCCTCATAGTACGCACACTCGCATTGATTACTTCTTAGGTAATGTTCCCACAATGCGTCTAATGATGGACGCTGATATAGGGTCTATCACATGGTCGGATCATGCGCCAATCTTTTTGAAATTAAGCACTAAACATCCGATCACTAAGGTTTGTCATTGGCGTCTGAATGAGAGCCTTCTCTCTAATCCCGTATCTAGACAGGATTTACAGGAGGGTCTATCAGAATATTTTCGTATCAATCCGCAATCAGTTTCCTCTGTATCCACCCTATGGGAGGCTCATAAGGCTGTCTTCAGAGGTAGTTGTATAGCCATTGGCTCCAAATTGAAGAAGGATAGGAATATGCAGTATTGCTCTATCAAAAAAGATCTGGAAACTCTGGAGGGCCAGCTGGGATCCCGTAGTTCTCGTCACCTTTTAAGACGCATAATTATGTTGAGAGCTAAGTTGAGAGATTTGGCATTGGTAAAAACTGATAAGTTACTCTTATATTCCAGGCAGCATTATTATGCCTGGGGGAATAAATCGCATACGCTCTTGGCGAAGCAATTGTGGGATTCCACTTTAGCAAACACCCCGACGGCCTTGAGACAGGCCGATGGCACTGTCACTTATGATCCAAATAAAATTATGGCCGCTTTACAGAAATATTATGAAAATCTGTACTCTCTTCCCCTGCAGGTCTCGAGGGATCCTGTACGGCAACAGGAACAGTTCTCCTCCTTCCTTAAAAAATGTAGGCTACCTGAATTATCTAGTGACCTAGCAGCTACTCTTAACATTCAGATTACAGCAGAAGAAATATCGGAAGTGATAAACAATCTTCCAAATCGTAAGTCCCCTGGGCCGGATAGTCTGCCGTACCTTTATTATAAGACTTGTATAGACACTCTCCTCCCCTACATGGTTAAGGTCTTTAACTCCTTCTTGGAGGGCTCTCCTATACCCGACACGATGCTGCAATCTTTTATCACCCTCATACCTAAACCAGATAAGGATCATATGGACTGTGCGAACTATCGTCCTATAACCCTCCTTAACTCAGACTTAAAGATATTTACAAAACTCTAGACGAACAGGCTTGTTAGTCTGCTCCGGGAGTTTGATTCACAAAGACCAGGTTGGCTTTGTGTTGCACCGCCAAGGAGGTGATAATACAAGAACTATAGATCTGATAGATGTTATCAATAGGAGGAAACAGCAAGCATTGGTATTAGGCCTAGATGCAGTAAAGGCCTTTGATCGCCTGAGTTGGCCGTTTATGTTTTCCACATTGCAGTGTTTTGGTATAGGGGGGCACTTCTTGAATGCTATACGAGCCCTTTACACTCACCCCACAGCCTTTGTGAAAACGACATATGCCCAGTCGAACATGATATCTATTCAAAATGGTACGAGGCAGGGCTGCCCGTTATCCCCCTTACTCTTTGTACTTTGCATAGAGCCGCTGGCGGCGCAGATACAGGCCCACCCTGATATTCAAGGTGTAGAAGTTAATAAAGTGGCCTTTAAATTGTCACTCTTTGCGGATGACATTCTTCTGACACTGACAAATCGACATACTTCGCTGCCGAATTTATTCCAGACGATAGGGGAATATAGTAGGCTATCTGGATATAAGATCAATACGTCAAAAACAGAGGCACTGCCTATTAATCTCCCCCCAGATATACTGAGTACTTTACAAAGTAACTACCATTTTAGATGGAACGATACCACCCTTAAATATCTGGGAATAAAATTAACAAAAACATACGGTAACCTATATACTCATAATTTTATTCCACTTTTTCAGGAGCTTAATACACTTATGGCTAAATGAATGCCCTTACCAATCTCTTTATTGGGGCGCATTGCAGCGGTCAAAATGACCATATTGCCCAAGTTACTATATGTGATGGAGACTATTCCAGTCCCGATACCTAAGAGAGATCTGAGAGCGTTACAATCTTCCATCCCTAGGTTTGTCTGGAATGGAAAGAGGCATAGAATTTCCTGCAGTACTCTTACTGCGCTTAAATCACAGGGTGGTCTGGGGCTCCCCGATGTACTGAAATATTATTGGGCGACGCATTTGCGTTGTATCCCGGCATGGTCTTCCCTCCAAGCATTCTCTAGATGGATGGCGATTGAGAAGTTATGGTTGGCCCCTATCCATCCCAATGCCCTCTTATGGTCACCTTTATCAGCTGATTGTACTGCCCAACTGTTGGGCCCTATGTCACATACGTATACTGTTTGGAAAAGTTGCAAACAGAAATTTCCATTGGCTTCTGATAGGCCCTCCTTGACCTCGTTTTTATTCAATCCTGTGTTTCCATTAGGGATGCAGGGTCCGTCTTTTAAGCCATGGTTTTCTAATAAGCTATTTAGATTTGCTGATATAGTGGAGTATAGGACTCTTGAGATCATATCATTCGATTTGCTTAAGGAGAGATATAATTTACCCAAATCCTCTAGATGGCAGCATTTACAAATACAACACTTGCTTAGATCCATATTTCGTGATACAAAGGTATCTACTCCAACGCAGTTTGAGAGATTATGCAAACTTTCGACCTCCACTAAGGGTCTTATATCAGATATTTATGCCCTTCTCTCAACCCCGGAGTCCCCTCAGATACTAAGGCATGCATATATGTCCAAATGGGAGAGATACTTAGAAAAATACATTTCGCCAAGTGAGTGGCAGCTTATGTGGCGTAGAGCCGCAATGTCCTCCACTTGTGTGACCTTCAGGGAGAACTCATACAAGCTTTTAATGTTCTGGTACCATACGCCCCAGATGCTTAGACACTTGAACCCTACTGCTTCTGGTACTTGTTGGAGGTGTGATTCTGGTCAGTGGTCTCTATTTCACATCTTTTGGGACTGTCCAGCCATTTTCCCACTATGGGAAGAAGCCCAACACCTTTTATTGCAGATTTTTAATACAAAATTGTCATTGGACCCATACATGTTTCTACTGAACATGCCTCCAACGGTATTAAAGAAACCAGTACTTTGTTTAGTACTTCATATCTTGTCGGCGACCAAACGCCTCATAGCTAAGTTTTGGAAGAGACAAGACATACCCACTAAACTCGACCTGTTTTCTAGTATCACGGAGGTCAGAAGGATGGAGTATTTAACAGCGCTCATTAATAAAACGATAGATACATTTAATAAGGTATGGCAGCCTTGGGATACATTCTTTGATACTGCTGAATAGAATTCCCTTCCCCTTTTCCTATGTCCATCCTCTTGTGTCTTGTCTTGTCCCTTATTTGTTACTCTTACAGTGTTAAATAACACATTGGAGTATGTGAGTTATTTTCCCGGTTACCGGGTTCGAACCAATAACCAATAATAGATCGGGATTGATGTGATGCGCATATTGATGCTTTATTTGCATTGTCAATTCTTGTAAAATTCTTTTATTTGCATTGTCAATTCTGTCACTTTTTTTGATTATTTGATTGTCATATGATTACATGAGAAAATGTGCATGTTTTCTTTTATTATTGTACCATTCTTCAATAAAAAGACAATTATACAAAAAAGAAAAGTCTCCAGATTCTGGTTAGCGTGGTCAGTCTGTTCATTCAACTGAGGGTAAAAGACCGAAGAGAAGGACAATTGTACCCCCAAGCGAGAGCAGAACGCCTTCCAGAATCTGGAAACAAACCGAGTCCCCCTATCAGACACCACATAAGAGGGAATACCATGTAGCTTCACAATGTCAACAAACACTTGTTCAAGAGTTTTAGCATTAGGTAGCCCTGGTAATGCTATAAAGTGAGATATTTTAATGAAGCGATCAACAACCACCAGAATCACAGTTTTTCCTAAGGAATTCTGCAAATCTGTGATAAAGTCCATGGACAATTGAGTCCAAGGTCTGGACGGGATGAACAACAGAAGTAGAGATCCTGAAGGCTGAGTATGTGTCACCTTAGCACATGCACAAGTACTACAGGCTGACACATAGCCCTACACACATTTACTCAACCCCAGCCACCAGAATCTACGAGAGATGAGATCGGCCGTTGATCTGCTCCTAGAGTGTCCTGTAAGAACAGTACAGCGATATTCTTCAAATACCCTGTGCCGTAATTTCGAAGGAACAAGCAACTTTCCCAGAGGACAAGCATCCGGTGCATCTCCCTGGGCCTCCAAACACCTCTGCCTTGAGGTCGGGATAAAGGGTGGATATTACTACCCCTTCAGACAAGATAGGACCAGGATCTTCCGAATCACCCCCACCAGGAAAGCTATGCGACAAGGCATCCGCCTTGACGTTCTTAATCCCAGGGCAATAGGTGAAATTAAATATGGTAAAAAAAACAATGACCATCTGGCGTGCCTTGGGTTCAGCTGTTTAGACGACTCCAGGTAAAACAGATTTTTGTGATCAGTAATTACTGTAATAGGATGCATCGCTCCTTCCAACCAATGCTGCCATTCCTCAAAAGCCAACTTAATGGCCAGCAATTCTCTATTGCCTACGTCATAATTAGAGTTGACCCGAACTTGACCCAAACTTGACCCCGAACCCGAACCCCATTGAAGTCAATGGGGACCCGAACTTTTGAGCACTAAAATGGCTGTAAAAATGCCATGGAAATGTGGTTAAGAGCATGGCAAGTGCTCTGCAAACAAATGTGGATAGGGAAATGACTTTAAATAACATAAAATAGGTAAAAATAAAAAATAATCTTGATCTAGGAGGACGAGGTCCATATGCAGTAGGAGGTTGAGAAGGCGGTGGATGTGGTGGTGTAGGTGGAAGTGGCGGTGGAGGAGGAGGTAGCCTACACTGCATTTTGGTTTAAATTTTATTTTTAAAATTAGGGTACACCCCAAAACATTGGGAAATATAACCTGTGATAACCCCTTCCAGTCATGCTAAACACACGTTCAGACAATACACTGGTTGCAGGGCAGGCCAGCACCTCCAAGGGGTAAAGGGCAAGCTCAGGCCATGTGCCAATTTGAGACCCAGAAGTTGCAGGGGCTGACCCCTGTCAGTCAGTTCGTGTAGGCATGTGCACACATACGGCCCCACCATGTCGCACGTCCCCGTGATGTTCACGATCCAATTTGATATCTGCTCTATCAACTTTCGATGTTCTTTTATGCGCCTACCATGGTGATCACGGGTGGTGGGGAATCGGGGTTTCAGGCCAGAGAGGGAGTGTGAGAAAGAGAGACCACACCCAAGGGAGGATGAATTTTTTAAAATTTAAAATTATAGAGGTGAAATATGGGAGAAATTATTAAAGCATAAAAGTGTGACAACTTTTCAAAGTTTAAGCATTGAATGAAAGGATGTGGCACGCATTAATTACTGAATAATTTATTAAATTTTATTCCCTGTCACCTATGCATAGCAGGTGTTTATTCATGTCTAAAATTGTATAATGTCAACCCAAGAATGTAACAGAAAAATTATTGAAATGTATTAAGCTGTCAACTAGGTAGAGTATATTACACCTAGAAATTGGTGAATTTCACCCAAAAATGTAACTGATAATTATTGTTTTTTAAAACTGTCTACTAGGTATAGCAGTGGTACATCACACCCAAAAATTGGTGAATTTCACCAGAATATATAACTGACAAATATTATTTTTTTAACTGGCCTACTAGGTATAGCAGTGGTACTACACACCCAAAAATTGGTTAATTTCACCAGAAACTGTAAATGACCATTTTTTTTTTTTTTTTTACCGGCCTACTAGGTATAGCAGTGGTACTATACACCCAAAAATTGGTGAATTTCACCCAAAAATGTAACTGACAAAGTAGTGAAATGATATAAAATAAAATATGTGGAGTTTGAGGACGTAGCGGTGTACAGTAGGTTGAAGTGGCGGTGGAGGACGAGGTAGCCAACACAGGTTTTTAGTTGAATTTTAATTTAAATTTTTTATTAGGTTACACTCTAAAAGAGTGTGAAATATCCATAATACAAGAAGGAGCAATTGTGCTGCAGTATAACAATGGCTGGTTAGTGCAGGTATACATGTCTATTCTGCACAAGGTACGGACAAGTCCTGAGGGATCCATTCCTGGTTCATTTTAACGAACGTGAGCTTGTCCACATTGGCTGTGGACAGGCGGCTGCGCTTGTCTGTGATAACGCCCCCTGCCGTGCTAAACACACGTTCAGACAATACACTGGCTGCAGGGCAGGCCAGCACCTCCAAGGCGTAAAGTGCAAGCTCAGGCC
Source organism: Bufo gargarizans (assembly GCF_014858855.1). Classification (NCBI taxonomy): domain Eukaryota; kingdom Metazoa; phylum Chordata; class Amphibia; order Anura; family Bufonidae; genus Bufo; species Bufo gargarizans. The sequence goes on along the minus strand of NC_058084.1, from coordinate 195,218,884 downwards.
ATGTGCCTGATTTGGAGTCCCAGAAGTAGAAGGGGGAAGACCCGTCATTCAGTACGTGTAGGCATGTGCACACATACTGCTCCACCATGTTGGTGAAATGTTGCCTTCTGCTAATACGTTCCGTATCACCTGGTGGTGCTGGTTGTTGTGGCGTGCTGACAAAGCTTTTGCCCATTTTGGCCATGCTAACCCTGCTTTCTGAGGTGCTGGCGGTGCCCCCAGCTGCTCTGGTGACGGAATTAAGGATGGTACGTTGTCCTTATAACGGGGATCCAGCAGTGTGGCCACCCAGTAATCAGCACAAGTTGGAATGTGGGCAACTCGGCGGTCGTTGCAGAGACACTGCAGCATGTAATCGCTCATGTGTGCCAGGCTGCCCAGAGGCAACGAAAAGCTGTCCTCTGTGGGAGGTGTATCGTCTGTGTCCTCTGTATCCCCCAATCAATGCACCAGTGATGGCCATGAGCTGGTCTGGGTGCCACACTGCTGTGAACATGGTTCCTCCTCCTCCATTTCCTCCTCATCATCCTCCACCTCGTCATCCTCCAGAACTGTGCCCTGGCTGGACAATTGTGTACCTTGGGTTTGTGGGTGCAGGAACACACCCTCGGAGCCACTTGGGAATGACTGGCCGGAAACCCTACGAAATAATCCCTCTTCCTCCTCCTCCTCCTCCTATGCCACATCCTCTTCCATCATCGTTTTTTCAAGGAGGCATAGAAGTGGGATAGTAACGCTGAGAACTGCGTTATCGGCACTGGCCATGTGTGTGGAGTACTCGAAACTGCGCAACAAGGAATACAGGTCTCGCATGGAGGCCCAGTCATTGGTGGTGAAGTGGTTCTGTTCCACCGAGCAACTCACCCGTGCATGCTGCAGCTTAAACTCCACTATTGCCTGCTGCTGCTCGCACAGTCTGGCCAGCATGTGCAAGGTGGAATTCCACCTTGTGGGCATGTTGCATATGAGGCAGTGAGCGGGAAGGCCGAAGTTACGCTGAAGCGCTGACAGGCGAGCAGCAGCAGGGTGAGAACGCCGAAAGCGTGCACAGAAGGCCTGCACTTTATGCAGCAGCTCTGACATATTGGGGTAATTTTTAAGGAATCTTTGCACCACCAAATTTAGCACATGCGCCAGGCAAGGGATGTGCGTCAAACCGGCTAGTCCCAGAGATGCTACGAGATTTCGCCCATTATCGCACACCACCAGGCCGGGCTTGACGCTGACTGGCTCAAACCACTCATCGGTCTGTTGTCTAAGGCCCGTCCACAGCTCCTGCGCGGTGTGGGGTTTGTCCCCCAAACAGATACATTTTAAAACTGCCTGCTGTCGTTTACCCCTGTCTGTGCTGAAGTTGGTGGTGAAGGTGTTACGCTGACCGGATGAGGAGCTGGTAGAGGATGAGGAAGCAGAGTAGGAGGAGGAAGCAACAGGAGGCAAACTGAAGTACCCTTTAATCCTTGGTGGTGGAAGGACATGCGCCAAACTGCTATCCGCCTCAGGTCCAGCCGCCACTGCATTAACCCAGTGTGCTGTTATGGAGATATAACAGCCCTGACCGTGCTTACTTGTCCACGTATCCGTAGTCAGGTGCACCTTGCTACAGATGGCGTTGCGCAGTGCACACCTGATTTTGTCCCCCACTTGGTTGTGCAGGGAAGGGATGGCTCGCCTTGAAAAGTAGTAACGGCTGGGCACAATGTACTGTACTGTTCCGCAGAGCGACTCACCCGTGCGTGCTGCAGCTGAAACTCCACTATGGCCTGCTGATGCTCGCACAGTCTGGCCAGCATATGCAAGGTGAAGTTCCAGCATGTGGGCACATCGCATATGAGGCGGTGAGCAGGAATGCCGAAATTACGCTGCAGCGCTGACATGCGAGCAGCAGCAGGGTGAGAACGCCGAAAGCGCGCACAGATGGCCTGCATTTTATGCAGCAGCTCTGACATATCGGAGTAATTTTTAAGGAATTTCTGCACCACCAAATTCAGCACATGCGCCAGGCAAGGGATGTGCGTCAAAACAGCTAGTCCCAGAGCTGCTACGAGATTTTGCCCATTATCGCACACCACCAGGCCGAGCTTGAGGCTCACTGGCACCAACCACTCATCGGTCTGTTGTTCAAGGTCTGTTCACAGCTCCTGTGTGGTGTGGGGTTTGTCCCCCAAACATATATGTTTTAAAACTGCCTGCTGTCGTTTACCCCTGGCTGTGCTGAAGTTGGCGGTGAAGGTATTACGCTGACCGGATAAGGAGCCGATAGAGGAGGAGAAAGCGGAGTAGGAAAAGGAAGCAACTGGAGGGCAAACTAAAGCACCCTGCAATCCTCAGTGGTGGAAGGACATGCGCCAAACTGCTATCCACCTCAGGCCCAGCCGCCACTGCATTTACCCAGTGTGCTGTTATGGAGATATAAGGCTTCTGACCGTGCTTACTGGTCCACGTATCTGTAGTGAGGTGCACCTTGCCACAGATGGCGTTGCGCAGTGCACACCTGATTTTGTCCTCAGCATTGGTTGTGCAGGGAAGGGATGGCTCGTCTGGAAAAGTAGTGGCGTTTGGGCACGACGTACTGTGGGACAGCCACCGCCATAAGGCCTTTAAAACTATCCGTCTCCACCAGACGGAATGACAGCATTTCAAAGGCCAGTCATTTAGAAATGCTGGCACTCAGGGCTAGGGATCGTGGGTGAGTAGGGGGGTACTTCTTCTTCCTCACCAGTGTTTGGGAGATGGATAGCTGAACTCTTCCTTGGGACATTGTGGAGATGCTTAGTGACCCAGGTGTTGGTGTTGCTGGCAGATCCTCTGTTTGCGGGGTGGCAGGTGGCACTGTCACTCCAGTGGTGGATGAAGAAGCTGAGACTGCAGCAGAAGAGAAAGCAGGAGGAGCCAGAGAACTTTCTTGGTTTTTGAGGTATCTACTCTACTGCAGCTCGTGCTTTGCACTTAAATGCCTGGTCATGCCGGTTGTGCTCAGGTTGAGAACGTTTACGCCTCCTTTCAGGCTCTGATTGCACAGCGTGCATACCACTTGTGTCTTGTTGTCAGCACATTGTCTAAAGAACTGCCACACCAGGGAACTCCTTGGAGCTGGCTTTGGTGTGCTTGGTCCCTTGCTGCGGTGGGCAGTAGCAGGCGTACTGTCTAGAGGACGGCCGCTCCGCTTTTGCACCCTGCTCCCTCTTCTGCTGTGCTGGTGGCTCTGTGCGACCACCGCCTCTTCCTCCGAACTACATACGTCACTCGCATGACCTTGATTCCATGTGGGGTCGAGGACCTCATTGTCCTCCACATCATCTTCCACCCAGTCTTCACCCCTGCCTTTCTTGTCAGTCTGCACACTTTCGAAAGGCACCTATGTTTCATCATCATCCGAGACGTTTTGCGATGGCCCTCCCATGTACTCATCTTGAAAGATAAGTGGTTGGGCATCGTTGCACTCAATCTCTTCCACTTCTGGGGCAGGGCTAGGTGGATGTGCTAACAGAGTTATCAAAAAGCAGAAGATACTGCTGCATGACTTGGGGCTCAGACCGCTTGGCTGATTTGCAAGGGGGTGAGGTGAAAGACCGATAGACATGGGCTGCAGGTGCCAACTGTGGTCTTTCAGCAGGAGATTGGGTGGGAGACAATGTGAAAAAACTGGATCCACTGTCAGCAACCCAATCTACTATTGCCTGTACTTGTTCAGGCCTCACCATTCGTAGAGCCGCATTAGGCCCGACCAAATACCGCTCCAGGTTCTGTTGCCTACTCGCACCTGAGGAAGGGGTTTCACTTGTGCATGTAGCTGGCACAGATCGACCACGTCCTCTCCCTGCAACAGGAGCTCCGCCAGCAGCACCACAACCTGGACCACGTCCCTTTCAATTGCCTGAATCAAACACCTGTATGTAAAGTGTGTATCTCTCATGGCCTGAACCACTGTAGGCCTGAATTAAATATTGGTGCACCAAATGGGGGTATTTCAAATCTCTGAATCTAACCTAAATGTATTAAGGGTGTATCTCGCAATGACATATGCAGCAAAGGCTGCCAAATAAACTTTTTTTGCCCAACCAGGTGTTTGTTTAATAACTCGATATGGCAGCAGTATATAACCCAGGAATTTCAAACTTGCTTATGTTGCAAGACCTGAAATATTGTGTATTTTGCCCCAAAAAGGTTGCTTTATTAAAGAAAGAATATAAGCCCTGTATATACAGGGTGTATCTCACATGGCCTAACCCACAGTAGGCCTGAATTAAAGATTGGTGCACCAAATGGCGGTATTTCAAATATCTGAATCTAACCCAAATGTATTAAGGGTGTATCTCACAATGACATCTGCATCAAAGGCTGCCAACTAAATTTTTTTCTGCTTAAACGAGTTTTTGTTTAACAACTGAATTTGACAGCAGTATATAAGCCTGTAATTTCACACATGCTGATGCTGCAAGACCTGAAAATAGTTTTAGGCAAAATAGTGTGTTTTTAAAACCACAGAAAATGATGGGTGTATTTCTAGCTTAAATTGCAGACTGACTAATCCAGATGTTGTATATTGCCCAAAATGTCAATGTCCCAAAAGCTCAGATGCAGTGGTGGTGTAATGAGCTTGCATAAAATGGTCGCCGCCGTCACCGCCCACCTAACTGACTTATTAAAGTTATTTATTTTTACGGTCACTTGGCTCAGGGCAGGATAAAAAAATTGTGCCCTGCACCTACAAAACACAATGTATGTAGATCGCTTAGTTAGATTCTGATTTTGAGCAAAAGGGTCTCTCATATTCTCTCCCTGAAATCACCAGCAGCATCCTCTCCCTACACTAAGCACAGCAGCTTGACGTGCAGCGCCACTTGACTCCAGCTTATATTGAGGCTGGGTCACATGCTACACTGGCAAATAACAGCCATGGGAGTATACCAAACTGGGGGGACTGATGGGTGTTAATAACACCTTAATCTCGCCTATTCTTGAGAACCCCTTTACAGCGTCAATAGTGGTAGGTCAGTGTCGAGATATTTTTGGGTACAATGGGTTTAACATATAATTAAAAGTTCTAAAAAGTGTAATAAAAGGTGTATAAATATATAGATAAAATAAAATATATATAAATGTACAGGGAAGGTAGGAACAATTCAGAAATGGATGAGCATAGGTACACTACATTGTGTCTTAAGTGCCTAAGAGACCGTTTTCTGTAGTGTCATACAAGTCAAAGTGTGGTATAGTAGGGCGAGTGAGTTGTAACAAATAAGTAAAATCTGTTTAAAAGGATACAAGTAAATATAATAAAAAAAAACTATAGTATCGTATGCTTATTTACTCACGTCACGAGGGGGGCGGTTTACTAGGATAAGCATAATTCACCTGTAAACCAAACACCCCCCCATCCTGGATCGCTACTAGAATCTTAACAGATGAAGGCAGCCAATCACACGGGTGCTTCTGTTCACTTGTCTTTATTGCAATATATGTATAAATCCGGCTCAACGCGTTTCGGGACAGGCACGTCCCTTCATCAGGAGCAATATTTAATTTGTCTGGAATAGCAGGGTATTTATACCCTTATTCTGTAGGTAAAATGGCACTAAATTAGCAAAAAGGCGCCAAAAACCATCAAGGGACTGTCCACAGGAGGGGAAAAGACCGCCAAACCCGATCTGTTCGGCTGGCCGGAAGCGGAAGTGTCCGGCCGCGACATTGCGCATGACCGGAAGTCTACGCGTGCCAGGCTGGAACTCATTGCGGCATCCGGGAAATGGGCTTCCGAGGTGTAGCGTTCCATGCTGGAACGCATGTTGTTCTTCCGGCTGGTGCGATCTTCTATGTTTTCCTGGATCTCTTTATGCTGCTTGCGGTCATGTTATTTCGGAGACATAAAAGGGCCAAATAAGCGCATCTTTGTAGTAATCTTTTCGATAAAATCCTCATCATTGGGTCAATTTATTGTTTTGTGTGGGGCATAAAAAAATCGATATTGAGATGTATTCTACATAACATCATAGGGGTGTCTGGGCATTGGTGTACATGAGTATTGACTAAAAATATCAATAGGGGGGTTATATATTATGCATCCATATCACTTTATGCATGAATTGGGTATTTTGATGTGATGTTGTATGTGAGGATTGAGGTATATGTAGTTCATGTATTTATATAGAATATAAAATATAGAAAGATAAAAAAGAGAAGTCTAAAATTGGAGGTAATGATGGGGTTGTCTACTGTAAATACATTATTAGAGATAAAATCCATGAAGAAAATATATATGAAGAAAATATATATAAGGGATAAAGTCCATGGAGAAAAAAAATATATATCTACACTCACCTAAAGAATTATTAGGAACACCATACTAATACAGTGTTGGGCCCCCTTTTGCCTTCAGAACTGCCTTAATTCTACGTGGCATTGATTCAACAAGGTGCTGATAGCATTCTTTAGAAATGTTGGCCCATATTGAAAGGATAGCATCTTGCAGTCGGTGGAGATTTGAGGGATGCACATCCAGGGCACGAAGCTCCCATTCCACCACATCCCAAAGATGAGATCTGGTGACTGTGGGGGCCATTTTAGAACAGTGAACTCATTGTCATGTTCAAGAAACCAATTTGAAATGATTTGAGCTTTGGGACATCGTGCATTATCCTGCTGGAAGTAGCCATCAGAGGATGGGTACATGGTGGTCATGAAGGGATGGATATGGTCAGAAACAATGCTCAGGTAGCCCGTGGCATTAAAACGATGGCCAATTGGCACTAAGGGGCCTAAAGTGTGCCCAGAAAACATCCCCCACACCATTACACCTCCACCACCAGCCTACACAGTGGTAACAAGGCATGATGGATACATGTTCTCATTCTGTTTACACCAAATTCGGACTCTACCATTTGAATGTCTCAACAGAAATCGAGACTCATCAGACCAGGCAACATTTTTCCAGTCTTCAACAGTCCAATTTTGGTGAGCTCGAGCAAATTGTAGCCTCTTTTTCCTATTTGTAGTGGAGATAAGTGGTACCCGGTGGGGTCTTCTGCTGCTGTAGCCCATCCGCCTCAAGGTTGTGCGTGTTGTGGTTTCACAAATGCTTTGCTGCATATCTCGGTTATAACGAGTGGTTATTTCAGTCAACATTGCTCTTCTATCAGCTTGAATCAGTCGGCCCATTCTCCTCTGACCTCTAGCATCAACAAGCCATTTTCACCCACAGGACTGCCGCATACTGGATGTTTTTCCCTTTTCGCACCATTCTTTGTAAACCCTAGAAATGGTTGTGTGTGAAAATCCCAGTAACTGAGCAGATTGTGAAATACTCAGACCGGCCCATCTGGCACCAACAACCATGCCACGCTAAAAATTGCTTAAATCACTTTTCTTTCCCATTCTGACATTCAGTTTGGAGTTCAGGAGATTGTCTTGACCAGGATCACAACCCTACATGCATTGAGGCAACTGCCATGTGATTGGTTGACTAGATAATCACATTAATGAGAAATAGAACAGGTGTTCCTAATAATTCTTTAGGTGAGTGTATGTATATATATATATATATATATATATATATTTATTTATTTAATTATATCGCTCAACATCTTTCTGTTGTTCCTATCTATCTATTTTGTTAATTATAATTTATTAAACTAGCATTTTGATGTAGGTGTAAATGAGTCAAGGGGTTTAAACAGGATATGTATGTTAGTCTAATAATATGGGGCTGGATCAATTTTCTCGGTGCATGTATATGAAGTCATAACACTTGGGCGGGTCTTTCGAGTGATGTTGGTTTATCTATCAATCACTCTCGGGGGATGTTTCAATCACTTACGGGAGATGTTTCTTAACTGGGGAGTGGGGTGGGGGTGTGCGGGTGTTGGGAGTTTGGTCAAAATATGTCTGATTGTTTGGTGATTCTGATTATATCTTGTGATTATCCCTGGTCTGAAGGGAGTTTCCTTAATTTCTTTTGGTCTGGGTTGGAGGCTTTCCTTCTGGTCTATTTGAGAGATTTTCTTTTTCAAATTCTTGATGAGTTGCGGGGAATAGCCTTTTTCCAGGAATCTTTGGCTTAGGGTCTCTATTAGGGTCTCTATTTGTGTTTTCATGGTGTCTGTATTTGTGCAGTTGCGTCTTATTCGTTTCATAATGGCAGCTGTTGAAGTCTACAAAGCTATTGGCATCTACATTTTTTAAATGTGTGCTGGTGGAGATGATGTTGTCTTTGCTATTGAGATGGAGGTCTAGGAAAACTGCATCAAGAATTCAAGAATTCGAAAAAGAAAATCTCTCAAATAGACCAGAAGGAAAGCCTCCAAGCCAGACCAAAAGAAATTAAGGAAACTCCCTCCAGGGATAATCACGAGATATAATCCGAATCACCAAACAATCAGACATATTTTAACCAAACATTGGTCCGTACTACTAAAAGACCCCATAATAGGTAAAGAAACACCAAAAACACCGAGACTCACCTTCCGAAGAGCCAAAACCCTAAAAAAACATTTTAGCCCCATCATGCCCAAATAAAAATACCCCGAAAACAACTGAACATACAAATAAATAAAAAAAACACTAGAACTCAAGGGATCTTCCAAATGTGGCACAAACAAATTTAAATGTTGCCGAATGATAAAAACGGCAGAAAGAGAGATTGACATCCCACATCCTATAGGTAAAATATCATTCCAACAACAAATGACATGTGCAAGGAGAAACGTTATCTACCTACTCCAATGCCCCTGTAACATCTACTATGTAGGCTGCACCACACAAACGCTGAGAGAGCGGATGAATGAGCACAGATCAAACATAAAAAGAAAAATTCTAACACACAGCGTATCGAGTCATTTCTCACTACTACATGATGGCAACCCTCTTGATCTGAAAGTGATCGCATTAGAACAAACTGCTTCCTTCCAACAACTTTGTAGGAAGGAAATGTTCTGGATTTTCAAACTCAACACCCTCACTCCGTTCGGTCTAAATGAAACACTAGAACACGCCAACTATTAATTACTAATTACCACTAACAGTCACATAAAAAAAAAAAAAATCCAGATCTCAATGAGAAACAACCCCCCCGATCCCACCCCCTAAAATACCCGCCCAAACCAAACATCTCCCGTAAGTGATTGAAACATCCCCTGCAAGTGATTGACAGATAAACCAACATCACTCGAAAGACCCGCCCAAGTGCTATGATCCAGTCCCATATTATTAGACTAACATACATATCCTGTTTAAACCCCTTGACTCATTTACACCTACATCAAAAAGCTAGTCTAATAAATTATATTTAAAAAAAATTAGATAGGAACAACAGAAAGATGTTGAGCGATATAATAAATAAATAAATAAATAGCGACACAAATAAGGAGATCTAGCCCCACATTATTTATAAAATTTATTTTTATATATATATATATATATATTCTCCATGGACTTTATCCCTTATATATATTTTATTCATATATATTTTATTCATGGATTTTATCTCTAATAATGTATTTCCAGTAGACAACCCCATCATTACCTCCAATTTTAGACTTCTCATTTTTATCTTTCTATATTTTATATTCTATATGAATACATGAACTACATATACCTCAATCCTCACATACAGCATTGCATCAAAATACCCAATTCATGCAAAACGTGATATTGATGCATAATATATAACCCCCTGTGGCAATGTGAACATTGAGGTGTTGTTTCCCCAGGTTCCAGTGCGGGACTTAGGGCATGCTCATGTCCAGGGATCCTATTTAATCCTGCTACTGGATCTTGGGTGTGTCTCACTCTGGAGAGTGTGCAGACAAAGGCCTGGTTAGGCTCTGTCAGTATGGTCTCAGCTAGGCAAGGCTGAGGGGCCAAGAGGCTATGCAATAGCCTGGACTTTGGGGGACTCAGCGACACCCGGGATCAAGCATTGAAAGGTCAGAGTCAGGAGGACTGCTAGACCACAACCCCCTCCGAAGGTACTGCACTTGTTACAGCCTGAGGACTGGTGTACTGCATGTCTGGGGTAAGCCGCACCTGTTTCCATGTGGGAACACTATCGCATAGCCGAGTTAGAGATATAATGTTTATTATGTTTAGGTAGAGCCCAGACGGGCAGGCTTTTGTTTTAAGCCATGTAGTGTATGAAGAGTGTAAAATAAATTGCACTGTTTGGACCTAAAACCCAGTGGTTATGAAGATCATTGTGAGAATGACCCCCGAATAAGAGGTGATCCCTTACACCCCCCTACTGATATTTTTAGTCAATAGTCATGTATACCAATGCCCAGACCCCCCTATGATGTTATGTAGAATACATCTCAATATCGAATATATATAATTTTTTTTTTGCCCCACACAAAACATCAAATTGACCCAATGATGATGATTTTATCGAAAAGACTACTACAAATATGCGCTTATTTGGCCCTTTTATGCCTCCGAAATAACATGACCGCAAGCAGCATAAAGAGATCCAAGAGAAAAACATAGAAGATCGCACCAGCCGGAAGAACAACATGCGTTCCAGCTTGGAACGCTACATCTCGGAAGCCCATTTCTGGACATGCGCACTGTTGAGGAAGGGTTGAGACGTATGCATATATATCCATGCATGCCTGCAAACACGTGCGGGCATGTATGGTATATATGTGCATACATTAACCACAGCATCATGGGACGATGTGCGCAGATGTGCCCAGCATCTGCGCACGTCTGCCCATGGTGATCCCCAGGGGCTCATGGTGGCTCCTGTGGGAAATATGTGCCTCCTTTAGACCGTGCCCCTTATAATATATATGGCTGTGGCCCCCTATAACATATATATATATATATATATATATATATATATATAATATATGTGTGTATATATGTTGTCAGGAGGACATATATGTGTATCTGCCATGGCTCTCCCCCAGGTGTGTGTGTATATATATATATATATATATATATATAATGGGCCTATAACTGCCCATGTATGTCCCCAGGTTTATGATGAGTATATATATGTATATAGATGCGCCCCAGGTATCTATAATATATATATATATATATATATATATATATATATATTTAAGTTTCCCAGGCGTCTGCAGGGGGGTGGATATGTCTCCAGGTGACTTTTCAAAGGCTAAGGGTTATCAGCCTATTTACTATGCGGCCCCAACCTTGTGTTTGTGACATGGCTGGGCGTGTGGTGCTGTGAGCCTCAGGGGGCCAGCCAGTTGTCTGCTGCAATCTGAGTGCATGCATTCCGTCACACGCACACGATGATGTCACACCCCTGGAAAGGGGGGGGGGGGGTGAGAGGGACTTATATATCAGTCCAAGACAAAGGAACAGGGCTCTCTCTTGGCAACCAGACTAGAAGCAGAGATACATGAGGACTGCTGCCTGAAGGAAGAGAGGCCCATTTGGCCCTGGAGATGGCTGAGTATACGCTGGCATGGCATTGTACCTCTCTTGCAGTGCCAACCATATTCACCCCCCTTATTTCCCTACCACTATCCTAACCCTTTGTATCCCAGACCCCATGCTGCCCCTTGTAACCCCTGATATCCCTTATCCATTAACCCCTGCTGCGCCAGTCCCCTGTTAACCGCCTTCTCCTACTCTGCACACCTTCTCCTACTCTGCCCTGCTGTGTCCCTGGACCCTTGCTGTATACAAACTGTATAACCCTCTTGTAACCCCGTAGGGACAGTATAGAGCTAGGCGGGTGGGTTGTTATACTTGTATGTGTGTTTTGTATAGTTAGTTTATGGGTGGAATTGGGAACTTGTAGCGTAGTTTGAGTATTGTATATGTGTAGTGCTGTGTATTGTTAGTGTATTGCGTACTTAGTGTGTTAAATAAATACCGTTATATTTGTACCCTTTGTGTAGCGTGTACTTGTTAGCGGTAGCGAGTTAGTAAGGCGCATGCAGCTAGTATTAGTGATTAGTGTAAAGCATAGCGAAAGTATTGTGTTGTTATTATATAAAGGTATAAATAGGCGGAGTCATCACTAGACGGCTCCTCCTATTTATGAATATTAATTATCGATATTCGCATAATACTGGTGATTATTATTCCCCCTTTACACGCACAAGCCGCACAGCCACTCCGGAAAGAGAATAACACCACTGGATGCCGTGATGCGTTCCAGCCTGGCACACATCGACTTCCGGTCATGCGCAATGTCGCGGCCGAACACTTCCACTTCCAGCCAGCCGAGCAGATCGGGTTTGGCGGTCTTTCCTCCTCCTGCGCACGGTCCCTTGATGTTTTTTGAGGCAATTTTAACTACAGAATAAGGGTATAAATACCCTGCTATTCCAGACAAATTAAACATTGCTCCTGATCAAAGGGACGTGCCTGTCCCCAAACGTGTTGAGCTGGATTTATACATATATTGCAATAAAAACAAGTGAACAGTTTGGTTTACAGGTGTATTATGCTTATCCTAGTAAACCGCCCCCCTCGTGAAGTGAAGTAAATAAGCATACAATACTATAGTTTTTTTTAATTATATTTACTTGTATCCTTTTAAACAGATTTTACTTATTTGTTACAACTCACTCGCCCTACTATACCACAATTTGACGTGTATGACACTACAGAAAACGGTCTCTTAGGCACTTAAGACACAATGTAGTGTACCTATGCTCATCCATTTCTGAATTGTTCCTACTTTCCCTGTACATTTATATATATATTTTATTTTATCTATATATTTATACACATTTTATTAAACTTTTTAGAATTTTTAAGTATATGTAAAACCCATTGTACCCAAAAATATCTTGACACTGACCTACCACTGTTGGCGCTATAAAGGTGTTCTCCAAGAATAGGTGAGATTGAGGTGTTATTAACACCCATCACTCCCCCTAGTTCGGTATACTCCCATATCTTTTACAGGCAGATACTCTGGTCGACCTGACAAACCTCGAGCAGCCTTTATCACTTCTTTTCTTCCACTCCACTCCTACAAACCCTTGGCGCCTCAAGTTTTTCAGATATAGTGGAATCCCTTCCAACAGATCTGTCTGACCCTCAAACTCTCTCTCTCTCTCTCTCTCCAATCACAGCCATGCCATTAGTAGGCATAGCTGTGATGGCTTCTAATATCAGACAGTTAACCGCTTGTTGATTGGCTGCTCTGCAGCCTTTCAAAAAGCGCCGAACACCGAACACAAACTTTTACTGAAATGTTCGGGTCAGGGGTTCAAAAATCCTAAAGTTAGGTACGAACCCGAACTTTACAGTTCGGGTTCGCTCAAACCTAGTCATAATTTATTTCAGCAGCCGAGAGTTTCTTAGAGAATAATGCACATGGGCACCATTTACTAGGTAAAGGACCTTGCGACAAGACTGCTTCAACCCCTACCTCGGATGCGTCAACTTCAACAATAAATTGCTGTGTGTAAAGGGAGAATATTAATCACCAATATTATGTGAATATCGATAATTAATATTCCTAAATAGGAAGAGCCGTCTAGTGATGACTCCGCCTATTTATGCCTTTATATAATAAATACACAATACTTTCGCTATGCTTTACACTAATCACTAATACTAGCTGCATGCGCCTTACTAACTCGCTACCGCTAACAAGTACACGCTACACAAAGGGTACAAATATAACGGTATTTATTTAACACACTAAGCACGCAATACACTAACAATACACAGCACTACACATATACAATACTCAAACTACGCTATAAGTTCCCAATTCCACCCATAAACTAACTATACAATACACACATACAAGTATAACAACCCACCCGCCTAGCTCTATACTGTCCCTACGGGGTTACAAGAGGGTATAGATTCAGCACTGCAAGGGTTATTTGCCAGTGAGTGCTGAGGTTAATACCAGCAGGAGAGCTGGGGTTCTGGCAGGGAAGGGGTTAATGGGTTAGGGACATCAGGGGCACAGAATATGGTTGGCACTGCAAGGGAGGTACAATGCAATGCCAGCGTATACTCAGCCATCTCCAGGGCCAAATGGGCCTCTCTTCCTTCAGGCAGCAGTCCTCATGTGTCTCTGAATCCAGTCTGGTTGCAAAAGAGAGACTCTTCCTTTGTCTTGGACTGATATATAAGTCCCTCTCACCCCCCCCCCCCTTTCCAGGGGTGTGACATCATCGTGTGCGTGTGACGGAATGCATGCACTCAGATTGCAGCAGACAACTGGCTGGCCCCCTGAGGCTCACAGCACCACACGCCCAGCCATGTCACAAACACAAGGTTGGGGCCGCATAGTAAATAGGCTGATAATTCTTAGCCTTTGAAAAGTCACCAGGCACCTGGAGACATATCCACCCCCCTGCAGATGCCTGGGAAACTTAAGTATATATATATATATATATATATATATATATATATGTATATAGATACTTGGGGCGCATCTATATACATATACAGTATATACTCATCATAAACCTGGGGGCATACATGGGCAGTTATAGGCCCATATATATATATATATATATATATATATATATACACACACACACCTGGGGGAGAGCCATGGCAGATACACATATATGTCCCCCTGACAACACACATACACACATATTATAGATATATATATATATATATATATATATATATATGTTATAGGGGGCCACAGCCATATATATTATAAGGGGCATGGTCTAAAGGAGGCACATATTTCCCACAGGGGCCACCATGAGCCCCTGGGGATCACCATGAGCAGACGTGCGCAGATGCTGGGCACATCTGCGCACGTGTTTGCAGGCATGCATGGATTTATATGCATACGTCTCAACCCTTCCTCAACACTGTGACACATCAGGTTGCACCTGTATAGGAGCAGAAGAAAAAGACTCCTTCACCACTGAAAAGGCATGTAATGCTTCATCAGACCAGACTGAGAAATCCACACCTTTCTTAGTCATATCTGTTAATGGTTTAACAACAGTCGAGTAATTCAAGATAAATTTGATAGTAGTTGGTGAACCCCAAAAATCACATGAGCGCTTTTGGATTTTTGGGTTGATCCTAGTCCAACACGGTACAGACTTTTTCGGATCCATACGAAAACCTGAAGTTAAGAGTAGGTAACCCAGGAATTGCACTTCCAGAACTGCAAATACACATTTCTCCATCTTAGCATACAATTTATTGTATTAGGATTTGTAACACTTGTCTCACGTGATCCTGATGAGTTTCTATGTTTGGAGCAAAAATTAGTATATCATCCAGGTACAGCACAACAAACCTGCCCACCAGATGATGAAAGATGCCATTAATGAAATGTTGAATAACCGCAGGAGCATTGGTCAACCCAAAAGGCATGACCAAATTCTCAATATGACCTTTAGGGGTATTAAAGGCCATCTTCCATTCATCCTCCTCCTTGATTCTTACCAGATTATATGCCCCCCTCAAATCCAACTTAGAGAACACCTTGGCACCAACAATCTGATTGAAGAAATCCGAGATCAAAGGAAGAGGATAAGGATCACGGACAGTAGTGCGATTGAGCTCACGGAAGTCCAAACATGGCCTAAGAGTTCTGTCCTTTTTCTTAACAAAGAAGAACCCTGCATCCGCTGGGGATTTGGATGGTCTAATGACCTTTAGCCAGACTCTCGGTGATATATTCTTGCATGGCTACTGATTATACAACTGAGACTTGGGCAACCTAACTCCGGGAATAAGGTTGATGGGGCAATCCTACTCCCGATGTGGAATTCGCTCCTGGTCTCAACTTTTAGAGAATACATTGGAAAAATCAGTAATAAATGAAGGTATAACTGTCGTGGTTACAACAGAAAGCGACGTACTAAGACAGTTGTCTATGCAATAATCACTCTAATCAAGAATCTGTCTCGCTTGCCAATTGATGGTATGTTTGCTTAACCATGGTAAACCTAGCACCAAGGGAGCAGGCAGACCCTCCAGCACAAAACATGAAATAGATTCTTGATGAAAATCACCCACTATTAAATAAATGTCCTGCACCATTTGGGATAAACATTTTTGTGTGAGAGGAGCGGAATCAATTGCAAACACTGAAATATTTTTATTCAATGCATTTTTTGTCAACCCATGCATGCAAACAAACTGACCATAAATTAGGTTAACCCCTGCCCCACTGTCAATAAATACTTCAATTTCCACAGTTTTGGAGTCTAGCACCACCTTGGCAGGCAAGAGAAATCGGGTACTACCGGCAAAAGACAAAGTGTCGGAAGAGGCCACCACCTTAAATGATCGTCCTGAGTGTGAGAAGCCTTATATCTCTCCCTCAAGCGTCTATCAATAGAGATGGCCTTGTGGTTCGCCCGGCGGTCATTTTGCTGCAAACTTTGCTCGTTCACAGTTCGCTGAACAGGCGAACATATGGCGATGTCCACCGGCGCCATTTTCTTGTGATAAACTCTATTGGAACAAATAATTTCTACTGGTGTGATATAGCAGTTGCCCCCCCAAAAAAAGTGATGGAAGCAGGGGTGTTATATACCAATAATATACTTTCTATATAGTGCATTTAGGTAGTGCAGCTGTCACAGGGCGCCAGCTTCACGCTCCTCCCCTTCAGTGCCGCAGGCGCCCTGCGATAGGTTTGGGGCAAGGATGTGCGCTGCGTCCTTGTCTCTAGGACAACAGGGGGCGGAGAGGTCCCGGCCGCACACGCCTCCTTAGCGTGGCCGGCGTCCTCCGCTCCAATGGTTACGGTGAGGAGTCTGAGAGCCGAACTGGGCACTCGGCGCTCAGCAGTATGCAGGGGGGTGAGTCATGTGACGCTGGCAAAGTCACATGACTCCTTCTCTCCCCTATTTAACAGGCAGCTTGCTGGCCACAGGTTGCCTGTGATTACAGGGGTATTCCCATCCTGCTACTTCATCCTCAATTGCTGCCAGCTAGCTGTTCACTTCCTAGTTTGGCTATGGCAATTGCTATGGCTGGGCGGGCTTAGGCAGTTTGCGTGAAAGCTGGCCACGCCTCTGTATGACATCACACTGATAACTCAGTCCTTGCGTGCTAGTTCATGTGAAGAGTATGACTCCTCAGTCTGGCAGCCTGCAGTGTCTGCTGGGGAATCATCAGAGAGCCATGTGAAGTGAGCTCAGTGTACAGTAACACGTGGCTGTTCTGCAGTTTTACACACAAAATCTCAGTCTGATTTTTTACAAACCCATTCTGTGCATTAAAAACTATAATTCCATATTATACATTAGCTCAAAAGCTTGACCAACCCCCACCTACCAGCACTGATGCAGATTTGTTTCCATTACAGTTGTACTCCAGTTGTGTATAAACCTTACACTTTGTATCTTTATAGATGCATATACAGCTCAGCTACATGTGTCTTCTCCAGTCCCCTAACATCACTTTGCTGAATTGCTTCCTATACAGCCCTGCTACATCTTTATTCTACTCCCCCACTATCACTGTGTCTGAAAAGCTACATATACAGCACTGCTACATCTCTTTGTTTATCTATTAAACCAGCACTGTGTCAGAACAGATGCATATTCAGCTCTGCTACATTTGTTTCTCTCTTCCACCTGCATTGATGCTGACCTGCCAAATATGCATCTCTGCTACATCTGTCTATTCCCTTCCCCATTAGAACTGTGTTTGAACAGCAGCGTATTCAGCTCTGCTACATTTGTTTCTCTCTTCCACCAGCATTGATGCTGACCCGACACATATACAGCTCGACTACATCAGTTTCTCTCTTCCACCAGCATTGATGCTTACCCACCACATATACAGCTCTTCTACATCTGTCTATTATCAATGGAATATTGGCACACTATTACATACGGAGCCACACAGAATTTGTAAAATTTATTATAACTGTATATATTTTTACAAAAATACAATAAAATGCACATGTGGTATAAAATAAATGTACAAATAAAAATGCAATACAGTCGATTCCGAATGACCTTGGTTAGGTTCTGTTAGTATGGATATTAACACTGGTGAATGTTCACAGGGGGTTACAGATATCCAAAGTGTATCTTTAATATATAGCCTGCTCTGCTGGTATATAGAAAACTGCCTTAAACCTGCTGGCAAACTATCACTAGAAACACAATCCACGTGACTTACTTAATATCGAGACGCCGTCGTAGCAGAAGCCGGGACGCCAGCCTGCAGCCAGGTCCAACAAACAACTCGAAAAACCAGCCGGGTACAAGGGCTGGTAAGCCCACAAATGTGGGTCAACAGTATCGGCTCTAAACACACATCCTGTGAACACCATCAGCATTGATTTTTCGGTTTGTCAATGCGATTGTTTCATGCGATTTTATTTTTTTATATGGATTTCAAACGACAATCCATACAAAAGTTTGTGCAAAATTTTGTGAACATTTCTTTAATAACCAACTACAGAGTGTTTGAAAAACACATGGACTGTATTGACAAGTGGAGGAATAAATCCATATGTTGCCTGTTTTGCTGTTGAGACACACCAGTGATTACTCATACCGTGTGATACCTACAAACTGGGTGCATTGCCTACTATTGTGATATGTGTGAATTAGAAACAGGAGCAATATAGTATTTATCAAGATAGGAGCTACAACTTATGTGCAATAGCAGTTTTCTATATACCAGCAGAGCAGGCTATATATTAAAGATACACTTTGGATATCTGTAACCCCCTGTTAACATTCACCAGTGGCAATCCACACTAACAGAACCTAACCAAGGTGATTGGGAATCGACTGTATTGCATTTTTATGTGTTTTATACCAAATGTGCATTTTGTTGTATTATTTCAAAAATATATACAGTTATAATAAATTATAAAAATTCCGTATGTAATAGTGTGCTAATATTCCATTGATACTTATTTAATTTGAAGGGTGATTAACTATATTGTGCACCTTCCGTGAATGTGTGGTTAGTGAGCTATTTCCACCAATTTTTTCCAAGTTTACATCTGCCTGTTCCCTTCCCCACTAGAACTATGGCATATCCAACTGTGCTACATCCATCAGCCCCCATCAGCCTCAAATAGCCCCCATCAGCCTCAAATAGCCCCCATCAGCCTCATACAGCCCCCATCAGCCTCATACAGCCCCCATCAGCCTCATACAGCCCCCATCAGCCTCATACAGCCCCCATCAGCCTCATACAGCCCCCATATGCCTCCATCAGCCCCCATATGCCTCCATCAGCCCCCATATGCCTCCATCAGCCCCCATATGCCTCCATCAGCCCCCATATGCCTCCATCAGCCTCAAACAGCCCCATCAGCCGTAAATAGCCCCCATCAGCCTTAAACAGCCCCCATCAGCCCCCCATATGCCTCAAACAGCCCCCATATGCCTCAAACAGACCCCATATGACTCAATACAGACCCCATATGACTCAAATAGCCACCCATTTGACTCAAATAGCCCCCATATGCTTCCATCTGCCCCCCCAAGTGACTCCATAAGCCCCCCCAAGTACCTCCATCAGCCCCCAATCATTGGAATTGGTGGTGCATGTAAAAAAAATACTCACCCCACTGGCTCTCCAACGCCGTCTCGTCTCTTCCTCCCACAAACTGTTCGGGCGGCCGTGCATGCGCTAAACTATCTTCCTTTGTGCTGCGTTGTGCATGCGCGGCTCTATTTTAGACACGGCTCAAAGAAAAATAGATCAGCGCATGCATGGCCGGCAATGTGCGCGATCACGGATAGAATGGAGGCCGGCCACTAGATTACCAGGGAAAGATCAGCGCAAGCGCTGCCCATGGATGCGGCCGGCGAACTGTGGCCGTATCCATGGGCAGCACTGATCAACAAAGAATTGGATTTATAAGATAATAGTATTTTTTATTTATTTTTTTAAAGAAAAATATTTAGGAAAAAGTTTATTGGGGGTATTTCAATTAGTAAATTAGGATCTTCAACTGGATCAAACACAGCCTTGTTTTAGCAAGGGTGTACCTCCTTAATATACATATCAACAAAAAGAGAATCGGTACAACGTATTACCCAATAAAGTTAAATTTTATTATGACATAAAACCACATACAAACATAAATGTAAAGACCATACAGTGTGCCTTAAGAGCCAGTCCACAGTAACTCCGCCGTCAGCAGATATGATATCGTATGATTTCCTCAATCACAGTGAGAGTGTTGTGAGTGCATGTCTAGATCAGCATATATTATTCAAAGCTTAATCTAGCTATAACAACACAACCTTCTCAATGGTGAGGCAAATCTAACACGTGTGAACATCGAGTATAAGCAACCTTCCTATATTCTGATCCTAACCATCCAAGCAATTCAGTATGTCATTATTCTATCCTAGTGAATGAGTCGGACCAATCTGGGTTGCTCGCTTACCCGATATTCAGTGGCGTGCGTGTGGGCTGTCTCTCTCTGGCGTACTCCTCGACATACGTTTCGCTCACATACAAACATAAATGTAAAGACCATACAGTGTGCCTTAAGACCCTCCTGAGGAAGCATTAGCGAAACGTACGTCGAGCTTCCAGATCGGTTCTCGAGGGATCGCAATCGTTTTTTCGCCTCTAAGCAGAGCTGTAAACTGTATATTCCATCTGCGCCCCAACTCTTCTGGTTCTGCTCAACAAAGAATGGGAATTATTATGTCCTTATTACAAGGCGACCTCCAGGAGTGGGCATTTTCGTTACCTCCCGACTCTCAGTGTCTTAGATCTGTTAACACATTTTTTTCAGGCCCTTGGGGTTTTGTATGACAAACCTGACAGACTGGAAAGTCAGTTAAAATCTCTTGTGCAGGGTGACCGACCGGTAGACTACTGTACTCAATTCCGTAAATGCGTTCCCTCTGATTGGAATGAACCTGCTCTGAAAAGTCTGTTCAGGTCTGGCCTATCTAAGACTCTTAAAGACATGCTAGTATGTTATCCTTCTCCTGAGACCTTGGAACAAACCATGACTCTTGCTGTGAGACTGAACAGACGCATTAGGGAGAGAAAGCATTTGTTTTTTTCCACAGGTAATGTCCAAACCATCCTTGTACTGACGAATCGATGCAGCTCGGTATGACCAGAAGAGACCAACGTCGTCACCGTGGTACATGTTTTTACAGTGGTGACGCCAATCATTGGATCCGGCAGTGTCCGGAAGATCACCCAAACCTGAGGGATCTAAAGACAAGGTACTCCCTGGGGTGGTAAGAAAGAAATTATTGGTACATAGAATATGTCGGGAAAAAAAAACCATTTGGCCCATTTAGTCTGCCCAATATACTGAATACTATGAATAGCCCTTGGCCCTATCTTATATGAAGGATGGCCTTATGCCTATCCCATGCATGCTTAAACTCCTTCACTGTATTTGCAGCTACCACTTCTGCAGGAAGGTTATTCCATGCATCCACTAGTCTCTCAGTAAAGTAATACTTCCTGATATTTCTTTTAAACCTTTGCCCCTCTAATTTAAAGGGAACCTGTCATGTGGATATTTGATTATAATCTAACTAATTATATACAATCATTAACTACTAAAAAGTACCTTAGATGTATTCACTTACTGGTGTAACAGATGGTTACTCCATAATATACACACAAAGATGCCGCATGCTAATGAGCTGATTGGAGTCCGGCGTGATGTCATTGAGTCCAGCGTATATTTAATTCAGAGCTATAGCCACTCCCCTGCCCACCTGCTGCTGATTCCTATGGAAACAAACTGTCATTCAGCAGCAGGTGGGCGGGGAGAGTCAGGAGCTCATGAATATTCATGACTCATCATTATCAGCTGGAGCTTTTCAATACAAGATGTTGGCAGATTGATTGGGTCAATTAAAGAAAGTGACCCAGCATTTTGCTAAGCGAATCAGTCACTTATTTATGTTGCCCTTAGTTAGGACACCATAAAACTGGTGACAGGTTCCCTTTAAAACGATGTCCTCTTGTAGCAGTTTTTCTTCTTTTAAATATTCTCTCTTTTTACCTTGTTGATTCCCTTTATGTATTTAAAAGTTTCTATCATATCCCCTCTGTCTCGTCTTTCTTCCAAGCTATACATGTTAAGGTCCTATACTCTTTCCTGGTAAGTTTTGACCTGCAATCCATGTACTAGTTTAGTAGCTCTCTGCACTCTCTCCAAAGTATCAATATCCTTCTGGTCTCCAGTACTGAGCACAATACTCCAAATGAGGTGTCACTAGTGCTCTGTAGAGCGGCATGAGCACGTCCTTCTTTCTACTGGTAATGCCTCTCCCTATACACCCAAGCATTCTGCTAGCATTTCCTGCTGCTCTATGACATTGTCTGTCTACCTTTAAGTCTTCTGAAATAATGACCCCCTAAATCCCTTTCCTCAGATACTGAGGTTAGGACAGTATCACTGATTTTATATTCTGCTCTTGGGTTTTTAAGCCCCAGGTGCATTATCTTGCACTTATCAACATTAAATTTTAGTTCATTGACTACAACCCTTTGTTGTCTGTCCCTAAGCCATTGCCTAATCCATATGGGAGTCCAAGCACAAAGACTGCAATTTATTGATAAGCCTTCTATGTGGAACAGTATCAAAAGCCTTGATAAAAAGTCTAGATAAGCGATGTCTACTGCACCTCTGCCATCTATTTTTTTAATTCACCCAATCAAAAAAGTCTATAAGATTAGTTTGACATGATCTCCCTGAAGTAAACCCATGCTGTTTTTCATCTTTCAATCCATGGGATTTTAGATGTTCCACAATACTCTCCTTAAGTATGGTTTCCATTAATTTCCCCATTATTGATGTCAGGCTTACTGGCCTATAGTTGCCGATTCCTCCCTACTACCTTTCTTGTGAATGGGCACAGCATTTGCTCATTTCCAATCTTCTGGGACGACTCCTGTTGCCAGTGATTGGTTAACTAAATCTGTTAATGGTTTTGCTAGTTCACCGCTAAGCTCTTTTAATAGCTTTGGGTGTATCCCATCAGGCCCCTGTGACTTATTTTTATTAATTTTAGACAGCTGACTTAGAACCTCCTCCTCTGTAAAGACACATGCATCAAAAGATTCATTAGTCTTCCTTCCTAACTGAGGTCCTTTTCCTTCATTTTCCTTTGTAAAAACGAAACAGAAGTATTCATTGACCTACCTAGTACCTATTACTATTTTATTAGGCTTAAACAGGGGGTCAGGTAGTGCCTTTATTGATTCTGCGTCGGCTTCTAACTTTATTGATCTTAAATTTGCTCTTCAGGTGGGAATACCTATTTTAGCTCTTCTTAGCCTTATTTACATTGTAGCTATTGACTCTACCCCCTTGTTGGTAAGCACTGTTAAGTTTTGTACACCTGAAATAACTTTGACTGTATGGATGAGTCACACTGATAATTGCTCCTTGTTGATCTTAGAAAATGTGCCCGCTGAAATGGTTTTAAGTATGCCCTGGCTCGACAACCCTGTCATTAATTGGACCAAAGGAGAAGTTGAAAAATGGGGTCCTAAATGTAACTCGTTTTTACCCATCGTATAGGTGGGTGTGTCTGCAGAATCTAAGACTTCACCTTCATATATCAAGGAATTTGCTGATGTGTTTTCCTTATCTGACCAGAGGAGTCTGCTCCCCCCCCCCCCCATAGATCTTATGACTGTGCCATTAATTTAGTGGCGGAATCCAGGTTTCCTAAGGGTCGGATATATATTTTATCTGGTCCAGAGCTGAATTCTATGAGGTATATATTAAGGAAAATATGGAAAATTCAGCCCGCACTACCCCTAGCAGGTGCAGATTGCTATGGCGAAATAGAGATATAAATGTAAAAACACAAAATGCAATCGCACACTGCAACCAGCACTCTGCCCTGCCTTTATGCTGGATGTTGAATAAGGCATTGGTGTACATTTTGGCCAAAGCGTAATAAGCCACTCACCACGTCAAGGTCGCCTTCATGAGTGGTCCCTAACACTAGTTCCTACCTTTTATGGGCCATGACAGCCACATAAAGTCCAGGGAGCGCAGGTACAGCATGCACGCCAAGCACACTCTGCTTTTAACCCCGTCCGGTGCCATTACAGATTTCATCGGATCCAGGGATGCAAGTACTCACATACATGCTGAACCCACTATATACTTCTCCTGGAGCCTAATGGCCTGGTAGGTGCTATATAAGCAGACTCAGTTTTATGCTGACTTTAAAACCAGCCTCCAGGGGGCAGATTAACTGGACAGGTGTGCTTGACTGCTTGGAGATCGCCACGCCTCCAATACGTACTACAAAGAGAAAAATATATATTAAGGAAAGTCTAAATAAAGGACACATCAGACCCTCTGTGTCTCCTATAGGGGTGGGGTTCTTTTTTTGTCAAAAAGAAGGATGGAGGTCTCAGACCTTTGTATAGACTATTGTATAAAAAAATCAATATTCTCTTCAATTGATCCCCGATCTGTTCAATCAGGTTCTGGGGCATCGTGGTTTATCAAACTTGATTTGAGAGGGGCATATAATTTGATCCCTATCAAAGAAGGGGATGAATGAAAGACTGCTTTTAATACTCCTGAGGGACACTTGAAATGCTCTGTCATGCCTTTTGGGCTCAGTAATGCTCAGACAGTTTTTCAAATTTTTATGAGAATTTATCGGTAAATTTATGATTGTATATCTTGATGATATTTTGATTTTTTTTTTCTCTGACTTGGCATTCCCATGTTACTCATATCCAACAAGTGCTTGAAATTCCAAAAAAAATAAAAAATATCTGCCAAGTTAGAAAAATGTATTTTTGGGGTACAAGAAATTTTGTATCTAGGATATATCCTTACTCCACACTCATTTAAGATGGATCCGGGAAAGGTACAGGCTATTCAAGACTAGGTGAGGCCATCTTCCCTTAAAGTATTACAGCGCTTCCTTGGGTTCTCTAACTATTATCGTAAATTTATTTTTAAAAAATTTGGTAATTGCTAGACTCTTAACTGACCTAACTAAGAAGGGGTGGATCTTGTTAACAGGCCTGTAGAGGCCAAAGAAGCCTTCGAAACCCTTAAGAAATCTTTTGCGAACACCCCAGTCCTTGATTCAGCCGGATCAGAAGAAACCTTTTGTGGTGGAGGTCGATGCTTCTGAGGATGGGGTGGTGGCAATTCTTTCTCAGGGACCCTCTAACCTCACTAATCTAAAACCTTGTGCATTTTTTTTTCATAACAACTCTCTCCTACTGAGATGAATTACGATATTGGTAATCGTGAATTGTTAGCCATTAAATGGGCATTTGAGGAGTGGAGACATTTTTTGGAGGGGCCAAACATTGCATCACTGCTCTTACTGATCATAAAAATGTATTATTTATCGAATCCGCAAAACACCTGAATCCTCGCCAGGTCAGATGGGCATTGTTCTTCATGCATTTTAACTTCTCTATTACTTTCAGGCCAGGAAGTAAGAATGTGAAAGCTGATGCTTTGTCTCAAAGCTTTTGTGCATTTCAACCTCCTGACAATCCTCCTGAACCTATCTTACCGGCTAACATCATTGTGGCATCTTTATCTGCTGATCTTGCTTCTGATATTGAGGTGGCACAACACCTAGCTCCAGCGCAGACACCCACAAATAAGTTATTTGTTCCTGGTCATTTCTGTCTCTGGCTGCTGGTTAAGTGCCCTGATTCTGTTTTACGTGGTCATCCTGGTATTGTGGCCATCAGGGAACTGGTGTTGAGGTCTTATTAGTGGCCCACGTTATCAAGGGATGTCAGTTCGTTTGTCTCTGCTTGCGCGGTATGTGCCAGGTCCAAGACTCCTAGAACACGTCCTGCTGTTAAAGTGAATAGTGTTATGACTGCTACCCATTCCTAGTAAACCCTGGTCACATATTTCTATGGATTTCATTACTGACTTGCCACCCTCTGAGGGTAAATCTGTGGTTTTGGTAGTGGTTGATAGGTTTAGTAAGATGGTACATTTTGTTCCTCTGGCCAAGCTCCCAAATGCCAAGACTCCGGCTTCTGTTTTTATTAAGCAGGTACGATTGCATGGAGTTCCTGAGAACATTTTATCTGACAGTTTGTTTCTAAGTTTTGGAGAGCCTTTTGTCAGAGGTGTGAGATATCATTGTCCTTTTCGTCAGCTTTTCATCCTGAGACTAATGGACAGACTGAACGGCTGAATGAGGCTGTGGAACAATTTTTAAGATCTTACATCTGAGGATCATCGGTTATAGGTGAAATATCTTCCTTTGGCAGAGTTCACCATCAATAACCCTATGAACTCTTCCACTGGAGCCTTTTTCTGTAATTTTGGTTTCCATCCTCGATCTTAATTCTTGTTCGTCGATTTCCTCACCTAACCCTGAAGCTGATAGTGTAACTTAAGAACTGTGCACAGTCTGGGCTCGGGTTCAATCGAACCTGGAAAAAGCTCAGGAGTTTCTGAATATTAAAGCTAATAGGAAGCGTTCCAAAGGTGTAGATTTTAAGGTGACAAACGCTATTGGAACAAAAAATTTCTAATAGTAGCATAATATACCATTTGCCCCTCCAAAAAAAAAAGATTGAAGCAGGGGTGTTATATACCAATAATATACTTTCTATATAGTGCATTTGGGTAGTGCAGCATTTGTTTGCGGTTTTGCTGCGTTACTGCAGATACAGATAGTGGCAAATGCCATTGGAACAAATAATTTCTACTGGTGTGATATACCAGTTGCCCCCCCCCCAAAAAAAACTGATTGAAGCAGGGGTGTTATATACCAATATTATACTTTATATATAGTTCATTTAGGTAGTGCAGCATTTGTTTGCGGTTTTGCTGTTTTACCACAGCAACTCAGAGTGACAAACGCTATTAGAACAAATAATTTCTACAGGTGTGATATATATTTGTCCCCCCCAAAAAAAAATGGTTAAAGCAGCAGTGTTATATACCAATAATTAGTGATGAGCGGCAGGGGAAATATTCAAATTTGCGATATTTCACGAATATTCTGTAGAATATTCATCAAATAGTCTGTAGAATATTTGTAGAATATTCGTGAATTCGAATATTTGTTATATTCTACATTCTTTTTTTTCTACCCGGAAATCGGCAAGGTAATGATCGCGTAATATGCCTGGGTCAAAAACGAATATACTGTATGACACTATAGAATATAGTGCTATATTTTCTTTTTTTTTAATATTCGTCATTTTTTTCCATCTGAAGTCATGATTCCTCCCTGCTTAAATCGCTTTTGGGCCAATGACTCATGTGTTCAGATGGAAAAATAATAAAATATTCGAAAAACAAATATACTGTATAGCACTTTATTCTAAATATTCACAAATTCTCGAAGTTGCAATTTTCGAGATAAAAATTTGCTTTTCGAATATTCGCGTTCGACACTACCAATAATATATTTTCTATATAGTGCATTTGGGTAGTGCAGCATTTTGTTTACGGTTTTGCTTTGTTACCACAGCTACAGATAGTGACAAACGCCATTGGAACAAATCATTTCTACTGGTGTGATATACCAGTTGCCCCCCTAAAAAACTGATTAAAGCAGGGGTGTTATATACCAATAATATGCTATCTACTAGCTGAAGGACCCGGCTTCGCTCGGGTATATTTAGTCTATTTAATTTAATGTTTGTGTGTTTTGTTAAAATATGTCAACACTATCCACTATAACAGTGACATCTACAGCATCGCACCCCAAAAACAGTGATCTCCACAGCCCCCCACCCCTCAACACTGACCCCCCCCACAGTGCCCCGTCCCTAAAAATTGGACCTCCACAGCAGCCCACCCCCTTAACTTTGACCTTTACAACAGCCTACCCCTTTAACAGTGACTTTCACAGCATACCACCCCCTTGACAGTGACTTCCACAGGGGCCAGCCCCCTTAACAGTGGCCTTTATTTGATTAGGGGGCATGTCCTTTTGAACAGCTCACTCTAAGACAGAAGCACTTTACTGTCTGAGCGTGATCTGCAGGGAGAAAGTCACCCTCCCTCCCCCCAAGGTACTAAGTGTTATTAGGCCATGGTTTACTTCAATAGCGATTATCCTTGTGACAGATTTCCTTTAAAGCTCTCCTATAGCAGTAAAGAAAAATGGCTGGGTTGTTATGGAAACCTGAAGAAAAACTGTGTATCTGGAGGCTGGAGGACCTGCAAGCTTCTAGTGGCTGATAAGTGTCATGTGACCAAGCTTCTATCGCTAATGAATTTTTTGGGAATATCTCAGGAACGGTACATTCTAGAGAGCTGAGACCTATTCTAAAATCTGTCTGTGTGAGCTTCAGGGAAAAAGTCACCCTCCCTCCCACCCCTGCAGCTAACATTTTGTAAATCCCTGTCGGCTAAGGAGTGGATGGGGCTTGGCCTAAACAGATATCGGCCTAGCTTAGCGGGACCTAGAAGATGATTTTTTTAACTTAATTTTTTCAATCTCAGTTGGCTGAGGAGTGGGAGGGGGCGTGGTCTAACCGAATCGGGGGCGTGTCCTTTTGAACAGCTCACACTAAGGCCTCCTGCACACGGCCGTTGCTTTGGTCCGCATCCGAGCCACAGTTTTGGCGGCTCGGATGCGGACTCATTCACTTCAATGGGACCGCAAAAGATGTGGACAGCTGTCTGTGTGCTGTCTGCATCCATTGCGCATTCGTGGCCCCGCAAAAAAAATATAACCTGTCCTATTCTTGTCCGCGATTTGTGGACAAGAATAGGCAGTTGTATTAAAGGCTGTCTGTGACATTCCGCAAACTGCGGAATGCACACGGACGCCATCCGTGTTTTGCGGATCCGTGATTTGTGGACCGAAAAACACACAGCGGTCGTGCACATGTGGACTTAGGGTCCATTCACACATCTGTAGAATGGGTCCGCATCCGTTCTGCAATTATGCGGAACAGGTGCGGACCAATTCATTCTCTATGGGGCCGGAAAAGATGCGAACAGTAAGTACACAGTGTGCTGTCCGCATCCGCATTTCCGGAGCGCGTCCCTGATATTCCGTTCTGCAGCTCCGGAAGAAAATAGAGCATGTCCTATTCTTTTCGCAATTGCGGACAAGAATAGGCATTTCTATGGGGGTGTCGGCTGGGTGTATTGCGGATTTTTTCAATCCACGTCTGTTCAGGAGTGGGAGGGGCATGGCCTAACTGGATCATGGGTGTGGCTTAGTGGGGCATGGGGGCAGGGTTTTAAGTATTTTGAGGGTGGAGGCATTGTGGCAGGGGCCGTGTCTGGGCTCCTTCCTGCAAGACTGACGCCCCTCTGGGCACCTTACTGGCTCATTTGCATATAAAATAAACTGGATTTTCACAGGATAAAAACATCTATTGCTGGAACAAAGGCACATCTTGAAATAAGGTACTAAGTGCTATTAAGCCATGGCTTTACTGAAATAGCAATTATCCTGGTGACAGATTTCCTTTAAAACTAATTTACAGCAGTGAAAATAAATGGCTGGATTGTTATGGAAACCTGAAGTAAAACTGTATGTGGAGGCTGAAGGACCTGTGAGCTTCCATTGGCTGATAAGGGTCATGTGACCAAGCTTCTATTGGCTAATGCATTTTTTGGGAATATCTCGGGAATGGAACGTCCTAGAGAGCTGAAACCTTCCCGGACACTTGATGTACCTGTGTGTCAAATTTCATGATTGCAACGGTGCAGATTCCTTTAGTTGACATACACTCAGCTTTATATATTAGATATAGTGCATTTGGGTAGTGCAGCATTTGTTTGCAGTTTTGTTGTGTTACCTGAGCTACACATAGTGACAAACGCTATTGGAACAAATAATTTCAACTGGTTTGATATACCTATGCTGTCAAACCTTAAGTCGCAGTAAGCCCAACACTCACCTAGGGACGACTGCCTTAAGAAGGCACCTGGCCTCCCATCACCGAACCGAGTGGGAGCAACACCGTCAGAACTCACAAAGCCACACTCCCGAAGCTCCACGTCCTCCTCTCTTCTCCCATTTGTCCTCTACTCCACCTTCCACTCTGCCATCGTTGTGTTCATCTGGCAAAAGTGAATGAATCTCTAGCATACAGTTTTGGTACTAAGATACATCTGACCAGACACGTGGTCCAGCAAACACCGGGCAGGGAAGGTACATAACTTTTACTGCCCACTGGGTGAACCTTCTGACAGCCGTCAAGCATGAAACCTGTGGCACCTGTGTGGATTTGGTGTTACCACCACGGATTGCATGCAGGCCTGCCTCTTCTCCTCCTACTCCATCCTCCGTCTCCTCCTTGGCTGACTCCTCCTTTTCCACTGCTACCGCCTCTTTCGCTGTGCCCCTCAAGCTCCCCAGAACCTATTTGACGTGCCACGTGACACATTGCCATGCTGTGCTGCGGCTGTTGTGCCTGGAAGCCAAGAGCCACACCGGTCCTGCACTTCTTTAAGCTTTGTGGTCACAGGCCGACCAGTGGCTAACCCCGCTCAATTTGACAGTTGGTAAAGTGGTGTGCGACAATGGTGCCAATCTGCTGAGTGTGCTGAAACAGGGCAAAATGACACATGTGCCATGTATGGCACATGTCCTGAACTTATCGTGCAGCGATTCATTGCCAAATACCCCAGGGTCCAGGACGTCTTGCGGCAGGCCAGGAAAATCTCTGCCCATTTTAGAAGATCTTACATGACCATGGCTCACCTTGCTGACGTTCAGCGGCGACACTACCTGCCCATCAGAAATCTGATTTGTGACTGCCCGAAGCGATGAAACTCCACCTTGTATACCACGTGCAGTTAACGACTACCTGTACTAACTCTGCTGCAGGGCAGGTTCTGGGGAGCTTTGCTTTTTTACACCGCACCAGTGTCTGCTCATGCGTGATGCATGCAGACTTCTGCAGCCATTTGATGAGATCACCAAACTGGTCAGTTGCAGGCAGGGTGCCATCAATGACATCGTACCTTACGCCTTATTTCTGAAGTGTGCATTGCGTCATGTCATTGATCAAGCCATCGAGTAGCAGGAGCAGCAAAATGAGGAAGTCGCAATGCTGGCTGAATTCCCAGGGGGGGCTACTCCATCTGAGACAAGTCAACAGGAGTCTAAAGAGGAGTCAAAGAAGGATGTTGGCTGAGGAGAGGAGAAGGCGAGGAACCCCTGGACTACTGGGTGTGTAGGCTTGACCTGTGGCCAGAGCTGGCACAATTTGCCATGGAACTCTTGCTTGCCCCTCATCGAGTGTCATGTCCGAAAGCATGTTCAGTGCAGCAGGGGGGATTGTGACCGATAAGCACACTTGCCTAGCTCACGACAGTGTCGACTACCTCACATTTCTAAAAATGAATGAGGCATGGATCTCAGAGGAATTCAACATCTCTGACGGCGAAATTTTTTGCCATGTTTTTAATCCAATTTAATATTTTTTGTTATTTTAAACATATGTATTTGACCTATATTTGTACTGGCTTTCAGTAAAATTGATATCGATTGACCGTCTAATAGACATTCAGCCACATAATCACTTGATTTTTTCTGTACAGTGAATGCATAATTTGGGGGGCCTTTAATACACTGACCTGCAGTAAAATTTATATCCAATGACCGTGTAATCTAGCTCCAGCCACATACTTACTTTTCTGTACAGTGAATGAATAATTGTTGCAGCCTCTGAGGAATTCAACACCAGTGATGACCACGTGTTGTCAAATTTTAACTTTTATCATTAGGGTTTTTTTCCAACAGGGGGGATTTCGTTAGCCATTTTTTTTAAATCCAATTTTATATTTTTAGTTCTTTTAAACATATGTATTTGACCTGTATTTGTACTGGCCTGCAGTAAAATTGATATCCATTGACCGTGTAATATACCCTAGGCCACATAATCACTTGATCTTTTATGTCCGTTGAATACCTAATGTTTGGGGCCTGTAGTCCAGTGGCCTACAGTATAGTTTTTATCTATTGACCACATAATGTACCTCGAGCCACATAATCAGAATTTCTTTTATGTCAGGTGAATGCCTAATTTTTAAGGCCCGTACTCCCGTGGCCTAAAATACACATTTTCTAAGCTCCAACAGAGCACATTTAAGAAAATATCCCTTTAACCACCTCCGGACCGCCTAACGCAGATGTGCGTTCCGGAGGTGGCAGCGCTGCGCAGAGTCACGCATATACGCGTCATCTCGCGAGACGCGAGATGACGCGCGTTGCTGGCCCGCGCATGCGCAGTTCGGGCTGGCATTTCGTACAGGAGTATTTCGTCAGCAACCTGCCAGCCAATGATCGTGGCTGGCAGGTTGCTGATTTTAAAAAAATCCAATCACAGTGCCAGATAACAGATCATATTTGTAAATATGATCTGTTATATGGCTGCCTGCTCCTCTGCTGGTTCTTTTCGTCGGTTGGATCCAGCAGAGGAGCAGGCTTCACAGTGAGTACACCAACACTACACACTTAGCCCCAGATCACCCCCCTGAACCCCAATTAACCCTTTGATCACCCCTTTGATCGCCCCTGTCAATCACAAGTGAAAAGAAAAAAGTGATCAGTGCAAACTTTAGTATAGTTTAGGCCCCTTGGTTAGGTAGTTTAGGGATCGGTTAGCGCCCAGCCCACCGCACCGCAGTCCGTTATTCGTTGATTAGCGTATCGCTAATCCGCATTTGTACTTTTATAGTATCTGGAAGTGATCAAAACTGATCACGGTCAGATCTATAATTGTATTAGTGTCACTTTAGTTCTCCCTCCACCCAAAACGCAGTGTTTGCCCGATCAGGCCTGATCGGTCGCCCACACGTGCGTTCGTCCACACCCGCCCCACCGCAGTGACAAAAAAAAATAATTATTTTTGATCGCTGCACATTCACTTTACACGCACTGCGGCGATAAAAAAAATCAGTTTTGATATTTTTTATCAACCGCAGCGGCCTCCGGTACTTCGCTAGCCTCCCCTTTGTAAGACAGGCTTGCTTTTTTTTCTTGGGTAGTCTCAGGGAATACCCCTAAATTTAGTTGCCCAAATGTCTAACAGGGGGTATTCTTCTGAAGAGGCCTACAGGCTTCTGAGCCAGTCAGATGAGGAATGGGAACCCTCATCTGATGAATCCAGCGGGTCTGAATACGAACCTGTAGAAAGCAGTGGCTCTCTGACCCAAAGTTCGGACGAGGAGGCTGAGGTCCCTGATACCACCAGGCGTACCCGGCCCCGTGTCGCTAGACCACAGGTTGCCCAGGATCCGCTTCAAGAGCAGCAGAGTGGGGCTGGTGCTGTCGGATTACGTGGTGAGGCATACACCAGCAGCCCAGCCCTTCCTGGACCTAGTACCAGCACTGCCGTACAACCTGGTGAAGTAGCGAGCACCAGAAGGGCAGTTGAAGCTGGTACGGTGGCACGTGCAGTAGTGACTCCGTCGCAGCCACCGCAAAGACGTGCCCGTAGAGCCCCTAGAGTCCCTGAGGTGCTGGCAAACCCTGATTGGCAGTCCCCAACTTCAGCCGCACCTGTAGTTTTCCCTTTCACCGCCCAGTCTGGAGATCGGGTTGAGACAGCTCAGATCGGTTCGGCCCTGGGATTTTTTGAGCTGTTCTTGACTGCGGAGCTCTTAGACTTAGTTGTGGCAGAAACAAATCGGTATGCCACGCAATTTATAACCGCTAACCCGGGAAGCTATTATGCCCAGCCTTTCCGGTGGAAACCAGTCCAAGTTTCCGAAATTAAAACTTTTCTGGGCCTCCTCCTCAACATGGGCCTGACAAAAAAGCATGAATTGCGGTCATATTGGTCCACGAACCCAATTCATCACATGCCCATGTTCTCTGCTGCTATGTCCAGGACACGATTTGAGACCATCCTGCGTTTCCTGCACTTTAGTGACAACACCGCCTCCCGTCCCAGAGGCCACCCTGCTTTTGACCGGCTCCACAAAATTCGGCCCCTCATAGACCATTTCAACCTGAAATTTGCTGATTTGTATACCCCAGAGCAAAACATCTGCATAGACGAGTCCCTGATACATTTTACCGGGCGCCTTGGCTTCAAACAATACATCCCAAGCAAGCGCGCCCTGTATGGGGTCAAATTGTATAAGCTCTGTGAAAGGGCCACAGGCTATACCC
This sequence comes from Bufo gargarizans, assembly GCF_014858855.1. NCBI lineage: Eukaryota > Metazoa > Chordata > Amphibia > Anura > Bufonidae > Bufo > Bufo gargarizans. The sequence continues at coordinate 195,184,913 of NC_058084.1, read as the reverse complement.
ACAAATTTCGTGTCTATGAGGGAAAAGATCAGACCCTGGAGCCGGTCGGTTGCCCTGACTACCTGGGGAGCAGTGGGAAGACAGTTTGGGACTTGGTGTCACCCTTATTCGGCAAGGGGTACCATCTTTATGTGGACAATTTTTACACAAGTGTGGCCCTCTTTAGGCATTTGTTTCTAGAACGGATTGGCGCCTGTGGTACCGCGCGAACTAGTCGCGCGGGCTTCCCCCAACGGCTCGTTACCACCCGTCTTGCAAGGGGGCAGAGGGCCGCACTGTGTAACGAAGAACTGCTCGCGGTGAAATGGAGAGACAAGCGTGACGTTTACATGCTCTCCTCCATTCACGCAGACACGACAATACAAATTGAGCGAGCAACCCGTGTCATTGAAAAGCCCCTCTCAGCCCACGACTATAACCTTCACATGGGAGGGGTGGACTTCAATGACCAGATGTTGTCTCCGTATTTAGTTTCCCGCAGAACCAGACGCTGGTATAAGAAGGTGTCTGTATATTTAATTCAATTGGCTCTGTACAATAGTTTTGTTCTTTACAGTAAGGCTGGGAGAACTGGATCCTTCCTCAAATTTCAGGAAGAGATCATCGAGAACCTCCTGTACCCAGGAGGTTCCGTGGCCCCATCCACCAGTGTAGTTAGCCGTCTACACGAGCGACATTTCCCCAATGTCGTTCCTGGTACCTCAACCCAACCGTCACCCCGAAAAAAATGTCGTGTCTGTAGCAGGAGTGGAATAAGGCGTGACACCCGCTATTTCTGTCCTGACCACCCTGCCCTATGCTTTGGAGAGTGTTTCCGGAAGTACCACTCACAGGTACACTATTAGCATAGGGATCATCTCACCAGGACAGGCACACAGGGCTATTAGGGCCCATTCACTCACACAGCTGCTGCAAACCTCCCCTTTCACCTGGGACAAAGTGCATAACGCACTTCGCCACATCTTTGGGCGATTTGCGTTTTGCACATTGACCCATGGGGAAGGAGAGGTTTGTTCTATAAAGGTAAAAAAAAAAAAAAACACCAGTAAGCAGAAAAGTTAATGTTCAGTTAAAAAAGTTAAAGTTTATATGTTCTGTTGCAAAGTTAATAAAATTATTGCGTTGCGGCCTGGTTTTTTATTTTTTGTTTTTTTACCTTCCAGGTGGACCAACCGATCGACTAGCTGCAGCACCGATGTGCATTCTGACAGAAGCATTGCGCTGCTGTCAGATTACACGCAAGTCAGTGTATGCGGCGCTGCAAGACGAGATTTCTACTCTGCAGTAACAGATACGTTTGCCGAAGCATACGAGCTGAGGAGGAGGCGCCGTTCCTATGCTTTGGCAAATACTTTGTATATATATATATATATATATATATAAAAAAAAAAATCCCGGCAATGATTTATTCATCCACATCGATTGATGTGAATGGAGAAATCTGGTTTGCCAGGGCATACGAGCTAAGTGGGTATGGATGTAGGGTGGAGCTCCTATGTCCTGGCAGACGCCTTTCCCCTCCATTATTTTTTTTTGGCAGAGATTTTTTCATCCACATTGATCGATGCGAATGAAGAAATCTGTGCCGTTCATTTTTTTCTTTCAGCCCAGAGGCTGAACGGAAAAAAAAATCTCATTACCTGTATGCTCAATGTAAGGAGACTAGCAGAAACTCCTAATGCTGGCCATACATGTAATGATTGCGGAGACCCTCAAATGCCAGGGCAGTACAAACACCCCACAACTGACCCCATTTTGGAAAGAAGACACCCCAAGGTATTTGCTGAGGGGCATATTAAGTCCATGAAAGATTTAAATTTTTGTCCTAAGTTAGCGGAAAGTGAGACTTTGTGAGAAAAAAAAAAAAAAAAAACAATTTCCGCTAACTTATGCGGAAAAAAAAATTTCTATGAACTTGCCAGGGCCCTCATTGGATACCTTGGGGTGTCTTCTTTCCAAAGTGGGGTCACATGTGGGGTATTTATACTGCCCTGGATTTTTAGGGGCCCTAAAGCGTGAGAAGAAGTCTGGGATCCAAATGTCTAAAAATGCCCTCCTAAAAGGAATTTGGGCACCTTTGCGCATCTAGACTGCAAAAAAGTGTCACACATCTGGTATCGCCGTACTCAGGAGAAGCTGGGGAATGTGTTTTGGGGTGTCATTTTACATATACCCATGCTGGGTGAGATAAACATCTTGATCAAATGCCAACTTTGTATAAAAAAATTGGAAAAGTTGTCTTTTGCCAGGATATTTCTCTCACCCAGCATGGGTATATGTAAAATGACACCCCAAAACACATTCCCCAACTTCTCCTGAGTACGGAGATACCAGATGTGTGACACTTTTTTGCAGCCAAGGTGGGCAAAGGGGCACATATTCCAAAGTGTACCTTTCGGATTTCGCAGGCCATTTTTTACACATTTTGATTGCAAAGTACTTCTCACACATTTGGGCCCCTAAATTGCCAGGGCAGTATAACTACGCCACAAGTGACCCCATTTTGGAAAGAAGACACCCCAAGGTATTCCGTGAGGGGCATGGCGAGTTCCTCGAATTTTTTAATTTGTCGCAAGTTAGTGGAATATGAGACTTTGTAAGGAAAAAAGAGAAAAAAAAAATCATCATTTTCCGCTAACTTGTGACAAAAAAAAAAAAATTCTAGGAACTCGCAGTGCCCCTCACGGAATACCTTGGGGTGTCTTCTTTCCAAAATGGGGTCACTTGTGGCGTAGTTATACTGCCCTGGCAATTTAGGGGCCCAAATGTGTGAGAAGTACTTTGCAATCAAAATGTGTAAAAAATGGCCTGCGAAATCCGAAAAGTGCACTTTGGAATATGTGCCCCTTTGCCCACCTTGGCAGCAAAAAAGTGTGACACATCTGGTATCGCCGTACTCAGGAGAAGTTTGGGAATGTGTTTTGGGGTGTCATTTTACATATATCCATGCTGGGTGAAAAAAATATCTTTGTCAAATGCCAACTTTGTATAAAAAAATGGGAAAAGTTGTCTTTTGCCAAGATATTTCTCTCACTCAGCATGGGTATATGTAAAATGACACCTCAAAACACATTCCCCAACTTCTCCTGAGTACGGCGATACCAGATGTGTGACACTTTTTTGATGCCAAGGTGGGCAAAGGGGCACATATTCCAAAGTGCACCTTTCAGATTTCGCAGGCCATTTTTTACACATTTTGATTGCAAAGTACTTCTCACACATTTGGGCCCCTAAATTGCCAGGGCAGTATAACTACGCCACAAGTGACCCCATTTTGGAAAGAAGACACCCCAAGGTATTCCGTGAGGGGCATGGCGAGTTCCTAGAATTTTTTATTTTTTGTCGCAAGTTAGTGGAATATGAGACTTTGTAAGAAAAAAATAAAAATAAAAAATCATCATCATTTTCCGCTAACTTGTGACAAAAAATAAAAAGTTCTATGAACTCACTATGCCCATCAGCGAATACCTTAGGGTGTCTACTTTCCGAAATGGGGTCATTTGTGGGGGTTTTCTACTGTTTGGGCATTGTAGAACCTCAGGAAACATGACAGGTGCTCAGAAAATCAGAGCTGTTTCAAAAAGCGGAAATTCACATTTTTGTACCATAGTGTGTAAACGCTAAAACTTTTACACAAACCATTTTTTTTGCAAAATTTTACAGCTGAAAGTGAAAAATTTCTTTTTTTTTGCAAAAAAATCGTTACATTTTGATTAATAACAAAAAAAGTAAAAATGTCAGTAGCAATAAAATACCACCAAATGAAAGCTCTATTAGTGAGAAGAAAAGGAGGTAAAATTCATTTGGGTGGTAAGTTGCATGACCGAGCGATAAACGGTGAAAGGAGTGTAGTGCCGAAGTGTAAAAAGTGCTCTGGTCATTAAGGGGGTTTCACCTAGCGGGGCTGAAGTGGTTAAGATGCATAAAAATGTCCCCTGATTAAGACACATTTTTTGTTGGAATTTTTGTCATTGATCCCTCTCTAGTATGTCACTGTCCATGTTGTGGGACTATTTGATCACTTCTAGTAAGTATTTGGTGGCTGCAAATATGAGCTGAAGGTTTTTTTGAGGTTCGCCTGCCATTAAAGTGAATGCAGCCCGCCACAAACTTGCGGTTTACAAACATTTGATTGCGTTTGTGAACCATCCCGGCCGATGTTCGTCCATCACTACTCATTAGTAGAGTTGAGCGAACACCTGGATGTTCGGGTTCGAGAAGTTCGGTCGAACTTCCCGGAAATGTTTGGGTTCGGGATCCGAACCCGACCCGAACTTCGTCCTGAACCCGAACCCCATTGAAGTCAATGGGGACCCGAACTTTTCGGCACTAAAAAGGCTGTAGAAAAGCCCAGGAAAGGGCTAGAGGGCTGCAAAAGGCAGCCACATTTAGGCAAATCCCCTGCAAACAAATGTGAATAGGGAAATGAATTAAAATAAAAAATAAAATAAATACAAATTAACCAATATCAATTGGAGAGAGGTCCCATAGCACAGAATCAGGCTTCACGTCAGCCAAAACTGGAACAGTCCATTATCATATATTTAGGCCCCGGCACCCAGGCAGAGGAAAGAGGTCCCATAACAGAGAATCTGGCTTCATGTCAGCAGAGAATCAGTCTTCATGTCATAGCAGAGAATCATGCTTCACATCACCCACCACTGTAACAGTCCATTGTCATATATTTAGGCCCCGGCACCCAGACAGAGGAGAGGTTCATTCAACTTTGGGTTACCCCGCAATATAATGGTAAAATGAAAATAAAAATAGGATTGAATGAGGAAGTGCCCTGGAGTAAAATAATATATGGTTAAGGGGAGGTAGTTAATGTCTAATCTGCACAAGGGATCGACAGGTCCTGTGGGATCCATGCCTAGTTCATTTTTATGAACGTCAGCTTGTCCACATTGGCTGTAGACAGGCGGCTGCGTTTGTCTGTAATGACGCCCACTGCCGTGCTGAATACACGCTCAGACAAGACGCTGGACTCCGGGCAGGCCAGCACCTCCAAGGCATAAAAGGCTAGCTCTGGCCACGTGGACAATTTAGAGACCCAGAAGTTGAATGGGGCCGAACCATCAGTCAGTATGTGGAGGGGTGTGCACACGTACTGTTCCACCATGTTAGTGAAATGTTGCCTCCTGCTAGCACGTTGCGTATCAGGTGGTGGTGCAGTTAGCTGTGGCGTGTTGACAAAACTTTTCCATATCTCTACCATGCTAACCCTGCCCTCAGAGGAGCTGGCTGTGACACAGCTGCCTTGCCGACCTCTTGCTCCTCCTCTGCCTTGGCCTTGGGCTTCCACTTGTTCCCCTGTGACATTTGGGAATGCTCTCAGTAGCACGTCTACCAACGTGAGCTTGTACTCACGCATCTTCCTATCACGCTCCAGTGCAGGAAGTAAGGTGGGCATATTGTCTTTGTACCGTGGATCCAGCAGGGTGGCAACCCAGTAGTCCGCACACGTTAAAATGTGGGCAACTCTGCTGTCGTTGTGCAGGCACTGCAGCATTTAGTCGCTCATGTGTGCCAGGCTGCCCAGAGGTAAGGACAAGCTGTCCTCTGTGGGAGGCGTATCGTCATCGTCCTGCGTTTCCCCCCAGCCACGCAACAGTGATGGGCCCGAGCTGCATTTGGTGCCACCCCGCTGTGACCATGCTTCATCCTCATCCTCCTCCACCTCATCCTCGTCCTCCTCATCCTCAAGTTGTGGGCCCTGGCTGGCCACATTTGTACCTGGCCTCTGCTGTTGCAAAAAACCTCCCTCTGAGTGACTTCGAAGAGACTGGCCTGAAAATGCTAAAAATGACCCCTCTTCCTCCTCCTCCTTCTCCTCCTCCTCCTGGGCCACCTCCTCTTCCATCATCGCCCTAAGTGTTTTCTCAAGGAGATATAGAAGTGGTATTGTAACGCTGATAATGGCATCATCGCCACTGGCCATGTTGGTGGAGTACTCGAAGCAACGCAACAGGGCACACAGGTCTAGCATGGGGGCCCAGTCATTGGTGGTGAAGTGGTGCTTTTCCGCAGTGCGACTGACCCGTGCGTGCTGCAGCTGAAACTCCACTATGGCCTGCTGCTGCTCGCACAGTCTGTCCAGCATGTGCAAGGTGGAGGGCACGTCGCATATGAGGCAGTGAGCGGGAAGGCCGAAGTTACGCTGTAGCGCAGACAGGTGAGAAGCCGCAGGATGTGAACGCCGGAAGTGCGAACAGACGGCCCGCACTTTATGCAGCAGCTCTGACATGTCGGGGTAGTTGTGAATGAACTTCTGCACCACCAAATTCAGCACATGCGCCAGACAAGGGATGTGCGTCAAACCGGCTAGTCCCAGAGCTGCAACGAGATTTCGCCCATTATCGCACACCACAAGGCCAGGCTTGAGGCTCACCGGCAGCAACCACTCGTCGGTCTGTTGTTCTATACCCCGCCACAACTCCTGTGCGGTGTGGGGCCTGTCCCCCAAACATATGAGTTTCAGAATGGCCTGCTGACGTTTACCCCGGGCTGTGCTGAAGTTGGTGGTGAACGTGTGTGGCTGACTGGATGAGCAGGTGGAAGAAGAGGAGGAGGAAGCCGAGTAGGAGGAGGAGGCAACAGGAGGCAAAGAATGTTGCCCTGCGATTCTTGGCGGCGGAAGGACGTGCGCCAAACAGCTCTCCGCCTGGGGCCCAGCCGCCACTAAATTTACCCAGTGTGCAGTTAGGGAGATATAGTGTCCCTAGCCGTGCTTACTGGTCCACGTATCTGTGGTTAGGTCGACCTTGCCACAGATGGCGTTGCGCAGTGCACACTTGATTTTATCGGATACTTGGTTGTGCAGGGAAGGCACGGCTCTCTTGGAGAAGTAGTGCCGGCTGGGAACAACATACTGTGGGACAGCAAGCGACATGAGCTGTTTGAAGCTGTCTGTGTCGATCAGCCTAAATGACAGCATTTCATAGGCCAGTAGTTTAGAAATGCTGGCATTCAGGGCCAGGGATCGAGGGTGGCTAGGTGGGAATTTACGCTTTCTCTCAAATGTTTGTAAGATGGAGAGCTGAACGCTGCCGTGTGACATGGTTGAGATGCTTGGTGACGGAGGTGGTGGTGTTGGTGGTACATCCTCTGTTTGCTGGGCGGCAGGTGCCAATGTTCCTCCAGAGGCGGAGGAAGAGGCCGAGGCGGCAGCAGCAGAAGAGGCCGAGGCGGCAGCAGCAGAAGAGGTAGCAGGGAGAGCCTGAGTGACTTCCTTGTTTTTAAGGTGTTTACTCCACTGCAGTTTACTCCACTGCAGTTCATGCTTTGCATGCAGGTGCCTGGTCATGCAGGTTGTGCTAAGGTTCAGAACGTTAATGCCTCGCTTCAGACTCTGATGGCACAGCGTGCAAACCACTCGGGTCTTGTCGTCAGCACATTGTTTGAAGAAGTGCCATGCCAGGGAACTCCTTGAAGCTGCCTTTGGGGTGCTCGGTCCCAAATGGTGGTGGTCAGTAGCAGGCGGAGTCTCTTGGCGGCGGGTGTTCTGCTTTTGCCCACTGCTCCCTCTTTTGCTACGCTGTTGGCTCGGTCTCACCACTGCCTCTTCCTCTGTGAAAGTCAGTGGCACGACCTTCATTCCATGTGGGGTCTAGGACCTCATCGTCCCCTGCATCGTCTTCCACCCAGTCTTGATCCCTGACTTCCTGTTCAGTCTGCACACTGCTGAAAGACGCAGCAGTTGGCACCTATGTTTCGTCATCATCAGAGACGTGCTGAGGTGGTATTCCCATGTCCTCATCATCAGGAAACATAAGTGGTTGTGCGTCAGTGCATTCTATGTCTTTCACCGCTGGGGAAGGGCTAGGTGGATGCCCTTGGGAAACCCTGCCAGCGGAGTCTTCAAACAGCATAAGAGACTGCTGCATAACTTGAGGCTCAGACAGTTTCCCTGGTATGCATGGGGTTGATGTGACAGACTGATGGGCTTGGTTTTCAGGTGCCATCTGTGCGCTTTCTGCAGAAGACTGGGTGGGAGATAATGTGAACGTGCTGGATCCACTGTCGGCCACCCAATTGACTAATTCCTGTACCTGCTCAGGCCTAACCATCCTTAGAACGGCATTGGGCCCTACCAAATATCGCTGTAAATTCTACTGGGACCTGAGGTAGTTGGTACACTAGGATGTGTGGCTGTGGCAGAACGGCCACATCCTCTCCCAGCACCAGGCTCCACTAACACCACCACGACCGTGTCCGCGTCCGCGTCCCTTACTAGATGTTTTCCTCATTGTTACCGTTCACCACAATAAGAAAAATATTATTTGGCCCAATGTATTGAATTCAAATTCAGGCCTTTTTTTACAGACACCTAACACTATCTGGCTATCTATTTAGATACCGTATTACACTAATAAAGGCACAGCAGTAACGACAGATTTAGCTGAATATAAATTTTAGGCCTAGTATTTAGGCGCTGTATGACAGGTATACGTTTACGGACAGAATTAGACTTGGAAATGCACGGTAGCGTGTGAAGTTATTGTGGATGACCCTATCAGCACCTTGAATCTAATATACCCTTTTATGGATAGATTTAAAGTAGGTCTGATACAGCAGAAACCACTAATTTAGGAAATTGCTAAGTTGGGAATTGTATTTCAACCCTGAACAAAAATATATCCTTTGCTAGACAGCAGACAGTATTACAATTGGCTGGCCACAGCTGAAACACCAGATTTAGGGTACTGCTATTTTGGCAATTGTATTTCACCCCTCAATAAAATAGCAAGCACAGCCAAGCCCCTGATGTAGGATATAGCCAAAAAATAACCACACTATTGATGGTTAAATGCACTTAATGACAGCTTGCCCCTGATGTAGGATATAGCCAAAAAATAACCACACTATTGATGGTTAAATGCACTTGGTGACAGCTTGCCCCTGATGTATGATATAGCCAAAAAATAAACACACTATTGATGGTTAAATGCACTTGGTGGCAGCTTGTGCAGGCGCACCACAAGACACAAAATGGCCGCCGATCACCCCAGAAAAAAGTGACTGAAAAACGCTCTGGGCAGCCTAAAAACAGTGAGCAATTGAATAGCAGCAGTTCAATGATCCACAGCTGTAGATCGATCACTGACTTAAGTGTTTTGGAGGACTTAATCACTGCCTAATCTCGCCCTAACAGTCGCAGCTGCAACCTCTCCCTACACTGTTCAGAGCAGAGTGACGTGCGGCGCTACGTGACTCCAGCTTAAATAGAGGCTGGGTCACATGCTGCACTGGCCAATCACAGCCATGCCAATAGTAGGCATGTCTGTGATGGCCTCTTGGGGCAAGTAGTATGACGCTTGTTGATTGGCTGCTTTGCAGCCTTTCAAAAAGCGCCAAGAAAGCAACGAACCCGAACCCGGACTTTTACGAAAATGTTCGGGTCCGTGTCACGGACACCCCAAAATTCGGTACAAACCCGAACTATACAGTTCGGGTTCGCTCATCCCTACTCATTAGTATTCTATATGCTAAGTTATATTGATGGTAGAACCGTGTATTCGCTTATTCCACCCCCCACCCCACCCCAAAAAAAGGATTTCAGTGAAAATAGGTGAAAAATGACAGCATGCCCTTGCAGGTAGCTGCTTTTGAGGTTTGCAGCAGCTGCAGTTGTGCTTGGAGGCACAGCCAGCCTCAGCTCCTCATTTCTCACTCCCTGGCTGACAGCTTCCCTGCTTGTCCCTACACACACAATTCTTCTTCTTACTCTTTATAACTTTAGCCTTTCCCTTCACTATCACTGGCAGCAAAATACAAGCTTTTTATTTCTGACTGTTCCTGACTCCCTAAGATGCTTTTTTTTGGCAGACACTGCTACACCCAACAATCCTCATTCACAGCCCAGCACAAAATGACATTCTGCTAGGGCACGTGCCTGCCTGATGAATCACTGATTGTCTCCCAGGCTGACAGCCTGAATGTATCAATCAAGGCAAGCCCTCCTCCCCACTTCCTCATAGGGTCATGTGAGAACCCTTCTTCTTCCCTAGTGCTTTTTTCTGGCGCATTGAGCCATTTTAGTGGATTCGTCCAAAAATTAACCTGAAAAGATTCAGGTTCATCTGCCATCCGAAAATAGCAATGTTTGAATTAAACCTGGTTTGGGGTAACTTGTTTCTTTATCCTTAATCCAACTGTTTAAAGGAACTGCCTCTGACACCGGAGGAATATAGTAGATTTTCAGAATTACTCAATTATTTGATGAACAAATGACACATTGATTCCAGTAGATTTGTACCTGAGGAGTTAAAGCAGGCATCCTCAAACTGTTGCCCTCCAGCTCTTGCAAAACTACAACTCCCAGCATGCCCGGACAGCCTACAGGTATCAGCCTACAGCAGGGCATTGTGGAAGTTGTAGTTTTACAACAGCTGGAGGGCCACAGTTTGAGGCCGTCCAGCTGTTAAAGTATCAAGGCTCAGTCCTGAGTATAGTTCAGTACAGATATTTTTGAAATTAGGATAACAGCTTACGCTTTTATTTGCTAACATTATTGTGCCTAGATACAACACATTTGTAGTAACACAGTGCCACCAGCTGGTGGAAAATTAAATGACAATGTATTTTATTTTATTTATATTTTTTGTCGCTTTGTTCCAGACTACTTCAACTTAGTGCTGGAATTCAGACTGTGAATTTTCTAAAATTTTAAAAATTTTGCATGGAAATTCTAGCTACAAACCATTATTTTATTTTAAATATTGATTCCAATTTCACCTTATCTTATATTTGGAATAAAATTAGGTCACATATTTCATGTTATGCTGAAACAGAGCTGTAGTGTTCTAGATAAGAATAGGATAAACAGAGTGTATATTATTAATAATAATTAAGAATAATCTGTTTGTAGCTTCTCATGTAATTATCCGTGATTACAAAGAGATCAGTATTTTCTTGGTTGTGACCAGAACATGTTTTTTTTATTTTCTCATCACCCTGGTGCATGGTAATTTAGAAAGTCCACACAATTATTTTTTTCATTAGACATCACCTCTTACAAAGTTTGTGTGACCAATACATTATGTTTTTTAGAAAAGGCTTAAAATGTGGTAAAAATTAGTCGAAATCAGACTTCGCTGAGACACTAATTTTTGACACTCCCCAGTCCTCTGCTAGTCTTTACTTTCTGGTGCCTTTTGACATAATCAATTAGCCACCGCGGTAAGCAACCTCTGTCAATTACTGGCTTAATGGACATTTCCTGAGTATTGAGAGGGACCAGAAGGTAGGGACCATGCAGGACATGTATAGTTTTATTATGGTATTTGAAATAGAAATTATCAGGAAAAAAAGTCATTTGCAGCTGCCATAACCCACAAATAGGTCATTGTTGTCTTAGGGTGTCTTTAAGAGCACTAAAATTAATTGAAATCTTAAAATGAATTCAGACCCTAGACCACAACCATAATAATGCAGAACCCAGACCAAGCCCTGATCTTGCTCCTGGGTCGTCTTCATGCCTGGATGCCTCCACACTAGATTCTGTTACTGCACAGCAATTTTACTAGTTTTAGCTCTCCTCTGCAAATGTCCTAAAAAAAAGAAGCATTGTGGCATTTTATTCATCATTTTATTTTTTATTTTTTTCATTATGGAGAGCCCATGGTACATCGCGTATGCAGTATTGTAGACCAGGCAATGTGCCTGGTACACTCAGCACGTGTGCGCAGTATTGTAGACCAGGCAATGTACTTCTAGGTTTATGTTAGACATGCCTTGTGAAGAGGGGATTTTTGCTTCTTGTAAAACGGAGATTTATGTATCTCCGTTTTCCACCTCTTGTTCTCTTCTATTCCTAGCACGTTGCCCTTGTTTCCCATACAACCCGGTTTTTATTATGTGTATAATTACACCTCTTCCAGTCCTTTATATTCCCCAGGAGCAACACACAACCCTCACAGATACTTATATATAAAAGTAGTTTACTGGTAACATATAGATGACAAAGCAATGGACATTATACATAAAGATACAGATAACACAATACATAGAGGACACCACCACACACAGCCACCTCAGTTCCTGTCCACCCTGGATGCTAAGCAAATGTGGCTAATAATATGTATGTATATACAGTATATCCAGAGTCCACCAATATACAGTCTACTGGATCTACTCTTCCAACCAACTCACATCCAGTACCTGACCATTAGTATATGTACATATAGAGACTCATGCATTAACAGCATATATAATCTAACTGGTAATACAATTGCAGACTGCAAATATCTACAGTACAGACCAAAAGTTTGGACACACCTTCTCATTCAAAGAGTTTTCTTTATTTTCATGACTATGAAAATTGTAGATTCACACTGAAGGCACCAAAACTATGAATTAACACATGTGGAATTATATACATAACAAAAAAGTGTGAAACAACTGAAAATATGTCATATTCTAGGTTCTTCAAAGTAGCCACCTTTTGCTTTGATTACTGCTTTGCACACTCTTGGCATTCTCTTGATGAGCTTCAAGAGGTAGTCACCTGAAATGGTCTTCCAAAAGTCTTGAAGGAGTTCCCAGAGATGCTTAGCACTTGTTGGCCCTTTTGCTTTCACTCTGCGGTCCAGCTCACCCCAAACCATCTTGATTGGGTTCAGGTCTGGTGACTGTGAAGGTCAGGTCATCTGGCGCAGCACCCCATCACTCTCCTTCATGGTCAAAAAGCCCTTACACAGCCTGGAGGTGTGTTTGGGGTCATTGTCCTGTTGAAAAATAAATGATGGTCCAACTAAACGCAAACCGGATGGAATAGCATACCGCTGCAAGATGCTGTGGTAGCCATGCTGGTTCAGTATGCCTTCAATTTTGAATAAATCCCCAACAGTGTCACCAGCAAAGCACCCCCACACCATCACACCTCCTCCTCCATGCTTCACAGTGGGAACCAGGCATGTAGAGGCCATCCGTTCACCTTTTCTGCGTCGCACAAAGACACGGTGGTTGGAACCAAAGATCTCAAATTTTTACTCATCAAACCAAAGCACAGATTTCCACTGGTCTAATGTCCATTCCTTGTGTTCTTTAATAGAGTTTAGCGGACACCTGGATGTTCGGGTTCGAGTAGTTCGGCGGAACTTCCCGGAAATGTTCGGGTTCAGGATCCGAACCCGATCCGAACTTTGTCCCGAACCCCATTGAAGTCGATGGGGACCCAAACTTTTCGGCACTAAAAAGGCTGTAAAACAGCCCAGGAAAGGGCTAGAGGGCTGCAAAAGGCAGCAACATGTAGGTAAATCCCCTGCAAACAAATGTGGATAGGGAAATGAATAAAAATAAAAATAAAATAAATAAAAATTAACCAATATCAATTGGAGAGAGGTCCCATAGCAGAGAATCTGGCTTCACGTCACCCACCACTGGAACAGTCCATTCTCAGATATTTAGGCCCCGGCACCCAGGCAGAGGAGAGAGGTCCCGTAACAGAGAATCTGGCTTCATGTCAGCAGAGAATTAGTCTGCATCTCATAGCAGAGAATCAGGCTTCATGTCAGCCACCACTGCAACAGTCCATTGTCATATATTTAGGCCCAGCACCCAGGCAGAGGAGAGAGGTTCCGTAACAGAGAATCTGGCTTCATGTCAGCAGAGAATTAGTCTGCATCTCATAGCAGAGAATCAGGCTTCACGTCAGCCACCACTGCAACAGTCCATTGTCATATATTTAGGCCCAGGCACCCAGGTAGAGGAGAGAGGTTCCGTAACAGAGAATCTGGCTTCATGTCAGCAGAGAATTAGTCTGCATATCATAGCAGAGAATGAGGCTTCACGTCAGCCACCACTGCAACAGTCCATTGGCATATATTTAGGCCCAGCACCCAGGCAGAGGAGAGAGGTCCCGTAACAGAGAATCTGGCTTCATGTCAGCAAAGAATCAGTCTGCATGTCATAGCAGAGAATCAGGCTTCACGTCACCCAACATTGGAACAGTCCATTGGCATATATTTAGGCCCAGGCACCCAGGCAGAGGAGAGAGGTCCCGTAACAGAGAATCTGTCTTCATGTCAGCAGAGAATTAGTCTGCATGTCATAGCAGAGAATCAGGCTTCACGTCAGCCACCACTGCAACAGCCCATTGGCATATATTTAGGCCCAGCACCCAGGCAGAGGAGAGAGGTCCCGTAACAGAGAATTTGTATTCATGTCAGCAGAGAATCAGTCTGCATGTCATAGCAGAGAATCAGGCTTCACGTCAGCCACCACTGCAACAGTCCATTGTCATATATTTAGGCCCATCACCCAGGCAGAGGAGAGAGGTCCCGTAACAGAGAATCTGGCTTCATGTCAGCAGAGAATTAGTCTGCATGTCATAGCAGAGAATCAGGCTTCACGTCAGCCACCACTGCAACAGTCCATTGTCATATATTTAGGCCCAGCACCCAAGGAGAGGAGAGAGGTCCCGTAACAGAGAATCTGGCTTCATGTCAGCAGAGAATCAGTCTGCATGTCATAGCAGAGAATCAGGCTTCACGTCAGCCAACATTGGAACAGTCCATTGGGATATATTTAGGCCCCGGCACCCAGATAGAGGAGAGGTTCAATCAACTTTGGGTAGCCTCGCAATATAATGGTAAAATGAAAATAAAAATAGGATTGAATGAGGAAGTGCCCTGGAGTACAATAATATATGGTTAAGGGGAGGTAGTTAATGTCTAATCTGCACAAGGGATGGACAGGTCCTGTGGGATCCATGCCTCGTTCATTTTTATAAACGTCAGCTTGTCCACATTGGCTGTAGACAGGCGGTTGCGTTTGTCTGTAATGACGCCCCCTGCCGTGCTGAATACACATTCAGACAAAACGCTGGCCGCCGGGCAGGCCAGCACCTCCAAGGCATAAAAGGCTAGCTCTGGCCACGTGGACAATTTAGAGACCCAGAAGTTGAATGGGGCCGAACCATCAGTCAGTACGTGGAGGGGTGTGCACACGTACTGTCCATTATGTTAGTGAAATGTTGCCTCCTGCTAACACGTTGCGTATCAGGTGGTGGTGCAGTTAGCTGTGGCGTGTTGACAAAACTTTTCCACATCTCTGCCATGCTAACCCTACCCTCAGAGGAGCTGGCCGTGACACAGCTGCCTTGGCGACCTCTTGCTCCTCCTCTGCCTTGGCCTTGGGCTTCCACTTGTTCCCCTGTGACATTTGGGAATGCTCTCAGTAGCGCTTTTACCAACATGCGCTTGTACTCGCGCATCTTCCTATCACGCTCCAGTGCAGGAAATAAGTTGGGCACATTGTCATTGTACCGTGGATCCAGCAGGGTGGCAACCCAGTAGTCCGCACACGTTAAAATGTGGGTAACTCTGCTGTCGTTGCGCAGGCACTGCAGCATGTAGTCGCTCATGTGTGCAAGGCTGCCCAGCGGTAAGGACAAGCTGTCCTCTGTGGGAGGCTTATCGTCATCGTCCTGCCTTTCCCCCCAGCCACGCACCAGTGATGGGCCCGAGCTGCGCTGTGACCATGCTTCATCCTCATCCTCCTCCACCTCCTCCTCATCCTCGTCCTCCTGATCCTCAAGTAGTGGTCCCTGGCTGGCCACATTTGTACCTGGCCTCTGCTGTTGCAAAAAACCTCCCTCTGAGTCACTTCGAAGAGACTGGCCTGAAAGTGTTAAAAATGACCACTCTTCCTCCTCCTCCTCCTGGGCCACCTCCTCTTCCATCATCGCCCTAAGTGTTTTCTCAAGGAGACATAGAAGTGGTATTGTAACGCTGATAATGGCGTCATCGCCACTGGCCATGTTGTTGGAGTACTCGAAACAGCGCAACAGGGCACACAGGTCTCGCATGGAGGCCCAGTCATTGGTGGTGAAGTGGTGCTGTTCCGCAGTGCGACTGACCCGTGCGTACTGCAGCTGAAACCCCACTATGGCCTGCTGCTGCTCGCACAGTCTGTCCAGCATGTGCAAGGTGGAGTTCCACCTGGTGGGCACGTCGCATATGAGGCGGTGAGCGGGAAGGCCGAAGTTACGCTGTTGCGCAGACAGGCGAGCAGCGGCAGGATGAGAACGCCGGAAGCGCGAACAGACGGCCCGCACTTTATGCAGCAGCTCTGACATGTCGGGGTAGTTGTGAATGAACTTCTGCACCACCAAATTCAGCACATGCACCAGGCAAGGGATGTGCGTCAAACCGGCTAGTCCCAGAGCTGCAACGAGATTTCGCCCATTATCGCACACCACCAGGCCGGGCTTGAGGCTCACCGGCAGCAACCACTCGTCGGTCTATTGTTGTATACACCGCCACAACTCCTGTGCGGTGTGGGGCCTGTCCCCCAAACATATGAGTTTCAGAATGGGCTGCTGACGTTTACCCCTGGCTGTGCTGAAGTTGGTGGTGAAGGTGTGTGGCTGACTGGATGAGCAGGTTAAAGAAGAAGAGGAGGAGGAAGCCGAGAAGGAGGCTGTGGCAACAGTAGGCAAAGAATGTTGCCCTGCGATCCTTGGCGGCGGAAGGACATGCGCCAAACAGCTCTCTGCCTGGGGCCCAGCTGCCGCTACATTTATCCAGTTTGCAGTTAGGGAGATATAGCGTCCCTGGCCGTGCTTACTGGTCCACGTATCTGTGGTTAGGTGGACCTTGCTACAGATGGCGTTGCGCAGTGCACACTTGATTTTATCGGATACTTGGTTGTGCAGGGAAGGCACGGCTCTCTTGGAGAAGTAGTGGCGGCTGGGAACAACATACTGTGGGACAGCAAGCGACATAAGCTGTTTGAAGCTGTCTGTGTCCACCAGCCTAAATGACAGCATTTCATAGGCCAGTAGTTTAGAAATGCTGGCATTCAGGGCCAGGGATCGAGGGTGGCTAGGTGGGAATTTACGCTTTCTCTCAAATGTTTGTGAGATGGAGAGCTGAACGCTGCCGTGTGACATGGTTGAGATGCTTGGTGACGGAGGTGGTGGTTTTGGTGGTACATCCCCTGTTTGCTGGGTGGCAGGTGCCAACGTTCCTCCAGAGGCGGAGGAAGAGGCCGAGGTGGCAGCAGCAGAAGAGGCCGAGGTGGCAGCAGCAGAAGAGGCCGAGGCGGCAGCAGCAGAAGAGGTAGCAGGGGGAGCCTGAGTGACTTCCTTGGTTTTAAGGTGTACTCCACTGCAGTTCATGCTTTGCATGCAGGTGCCTGGTCATGCAGGTTGTGCTAAGGTTCAGAACGTTAATGCCTCGCTTCAGGTTCTGATGGCACAGCGTGCAAACCACTCGGGTTTTGTCGTCAGCACATTGTTTGAAAAAGTGCCATGCCAGGGAACTTCTTGAAGCTGCCTTTGGGGTGCTCGGTCCCAGATGGCGGCGGTCAGTAGCAGGCGGAGTCTCTTGGCGGCGGGTGTTCTGCTTTTGCCCACTGCTCCCTCTTTTGCTACGCTGTTGGCTCGGTCTCACCACTACCTCTTCCTCCGAACTGTGAAAGTCAGTGGCAAGACCTTCATTCCATGTGGGGTCTAGGACCTCATCGTCCCCTGCATCGTCTTCCACCCAGTCTTCCTCCCTGACCTCCTGTTCAGTCTGCACACTGCAGAAAGACGCAGCAGTTGGCACCTGTGTTTCGTCATCATCAGAGACGTGCTGAGGTGGTATTCCCATGTCCTCATCATCAGGAAACATAAGTGGTTGTGCGTCAGTGCATTCTATGTCTTCCACCACTGGGGAAGGGCTAGTTGGATGCCCTTAGGAAACCCTGCCAGCGGAGTCTTCAAACAGCATAAGAGACTGCTGCATAACTTGAGGCTCAGACAGTTTCGCTGGTATGCATGGGGGTGATGTGACAGACTGATGGGCTTGGTTTTCAGGCGCCATCTCTGCGCTTTCTGCAGAAGACTGGGTGGGAGATAATGTGAACGTGCTGGATCCACTGTCGGCCACCCAATTGACTAATGCCTGTACCTGCTCAGGCCTAACCATCCTTAGAACGGCATTGGGCCCCACCATATATCGCTGTAAATTCTGGCGGCTACTGGGACCTGAGGTAGTTGGTACACTAGGACGTGTGGATGTGGCAGAACGGCCACGTCCTCTCCCAGCACCAGAGGGTCCACTAACACCACCACGACCATGTCCACGTCCGTGTCCCTTACTAGATGTTTTCCTCATTGTTATCGTTCACCACAACAACAAAAATATTATTTGGCCCAATGTATTGAATTCAAATTCTGGCCTTTTTCTACAGACACCTAACACTATCTGGCTATCTATTTAGGTACCGTATTACACTAATACAGGCACAGCAGTAACCACAGATTTAGCTGAATATAAATTTGAGGCCTAGTATTTAGGTGCTGGGTGACAGGTATAGGTTTACTGACAGAATTAGACTTGGAAATGCACAGTAGCGTGTGTGTGAAGTTATTCAGAATGACCCTATGTGCACCTTGAATCTTATATACCCTTTTAGGGATAGATTTAAAATAGCTCTGATACAGCAGAAACCACTAAATTAGGAAATTGCTAAATTGGGAATTGTATTTCAACCCAGAACAAAAACTGTGCTTTGACGGACACTAAATAACTTGACCAGCCACAGCATTACAGCAGTAACGACAGATTTAGCTGACTATCAATTTGAGGCCTATTATTTAGGCGCTGGGTGACAGGTATAGGTTTACTGACAGAATTCGACTTGGAAATGCACAGTAGTGTGTGTGTGAAGTTATTCAGAATTACCCTATGTGCACCTTGAATCTGATATACCCTTTTAGGGATAGATTTAAAATAGCTCTGATACAGCAGAAACCACTAAATTAGGAAATTGCTAAATTGGGAATTGTATTTCAACCCAGAACAAAAACTGTGCTTTGACGGACACTAAATAAATTGACCAGCCACACCAGTAACGACAGATTTAGCTGACTATAAATTTGAGGCCTAGTATTAAGGCGCTGGGTGACAGGTATAGGTTTACTGACAGAATTCGACTTGGAAATGCACAGTAGCGTGTGTGTGAAGTTCTTCAGAATTACCCTATGTGCAATTTGAATCTGATATACCCTTTTAGGGATAAATTTAAAGTAGGCCTGATACAGCAGAAACCACTAAATTAGGAAATTGCTAAATTGGGAATTGTATTTCAACCCAGAACAAAAAATGTGCTTTGACGGACACTAAATAACTTGTCCAGCCACACCAGTAACGACAGATTTAGCTGACTATAAATTTGAGGCCTAGTATTTAGGCGCTGGGTGACAGGTATAGGTTTACTGACAGAATTCGACTTGGAAATGCACAGTAGCGTGTGTGTGAAGTTATTCAGAATGACCCTATGTGCACCTTGAATCTGATATACCCTTTTAGGGATTGATTTAAAATAGCTCTGATACAGCAGAAACCACTAAATTAGGAAATTGCTAAATTGGGAATTGTATTTCAACCCAGAACAAAAAATGTGCTTTGACGAACACTAAATAACTTGACCAGCCACACCAGTAACGACAGATTTAGCTGGATATAAACTTGAGGCCTAGTATTTAGGCGCTGGGTGACAGGTATACGTTTACTGACAGAATTAGACTGGGAAATGGCCAAAAAATAACCACACTATTGATGGTTAAATGCACTTGGTGTGACAGCTTGACCAACCACACTACTGAGGGTTAAATGCACTTGGTGACAGGCGCAGCTTGCCCCTGATGTAGTATATGGCCAAAAAAATAAACAGACTATTGCTGGTTAAATGCACTTGGTGTGACAGCTTGACCAACCACACTACTGAGGGTTAAATGCACTTGGTGACAGGCGCAGCTTGCCCCTGATGTAGTATATGGCCAAAAAAATAAACAGACTATTGCTGGTTAAATGCACTTGGTGTGACAGCTTGACCAACCACACTACTGAGGGTTAAATGCACTTGGTGACAGGCGCAGCTTGCCCCTGATGTAGTATATGGCCAAAAAAATAAACAGACTATTGCTGGTTAAATGCACTTGGTGTGACAGCTTCACCCTGATGTAGGATTTAGCCAAAAAACAACCACACCATTGAGGGTTAAATGCACTTGGTGACAGCTTGCCCCTGATGTAGTATATGGCCAAAAAATAAACAGACTATTGCTGGTTAAATGCACTTGGTGTGACAGCTTCACCCTGATGTAGGATTTAGCCAAAAAACTACCACACCATTGAGGGTTAAATGCACTTGGTGACAGGCGCAGCTTGCCCTGATGTAGTATATGGCCAAAAAATGAACAGACTATTGCTGGTTAAATGCACTTGGTGTGACAGCTTCAACCTGATGTAGGATTTAGCCAAAAAACAACCACACCATTGAGGGTTAAATGCACTTGGTGGCAGCTTGTGCTGGCACACCACAAGACACAAAATGGCCGCCGATCACCCCAGAAAAAAGTGACTGAAAAATGCTCTGGGCAGCCTAAAAACAGTGAGCAATTCAATAGCAGCAGTTCAATCATCCACAGCTGCAGATCGATCTCTGAATGAAGTCCTTTGGAGGAGTTAATCACTGTCTAATCTCGCCCTAACGTCGCGGCTGCAACCTCTCCCTATGATGATCAGAGCAGAGTGACGTGCGTCGCTACGTGACTCCAGCTTAAATAGAGGCTGGGTCACATGGTGCTCTGGCCAATCACAGCCATGACAATAGTAGGCATGGCTGTGATGGCCTCTTGGGGCAAGTAGTATGACGCTTGTTGACTGGCTGCTTTGCAGCCTTTCAAAAAGCGCCAAGAAAGTGTCGAACACCGAACCCGAACCCGGACTTTTACGAAAATGTCCGGGTTCGGGTCCGTGTCACGGACACCCCAAAATTCGGTACGAACCCGAACTGTACAGTTTGGGTTCGCTCATCCCTATTCTTTAACCCAAACAAGTCTCTTCTGCTTGTTGCCTGTCCTTAGCAGTGGTTTCCTAGCAGATACTCTACCATGAAGGCCTGATTCACACAGTCTCCTCTTAATAGTTGTTCTAGAGATGTGTCTGCTGCTAGAACTCTGTGTGGCATTGACCTGGTCTCTACTCTGAGCTGCTGTTAACCTGCGATTTCTGAGGCTGGTGATTCGGATGAACTTATCCTCCGCAGCAGAGGTGACTCTTGGTCTTCCTTTCCTGGGGACGGTCCGCATGTGAGCCAGTTTCTTTGTAGTGCTTGATGGTTTTTGTGACTGCACTTGGGGACACTTTTAAAGTTTTCCCAATTTTTCAGACTGACTAACCTTAATTTCTTAAAGTAATGATGGCCACTCATTTTTATTTACTTAGCTGCTTTTTTCTTGCCATAATACAAATTCTATATATATATATATATATATATATATATATATATATATATATATTTAGATATATTTAGATATATCTATATCAATAATAAACAAGTAAAATACTCTCACAAAAACCCCTCACCTCTCTCCCCCATTTAGGGATTTCCCTATTATGATAATACTCTATAATAGTCTATACTTTCTCATATAAGATATATATATATATATATATATATATATATATATATATTTTATTTATTTTTTTAACTTATTTTTTCTATACACACATCTATATATAAAAGAGTTTCCTCTCCACCATCAAGACCCTTCATGCACATAAACAGGTGCACACACACATATATATATATATATATATATATATATATATATAGATAGATAGAGATATATATATATATATATATATATATATATATATAAATATCAAAAGGATAAGGCAGCACTCCAGGTAAAGTGAAAAAAGGTGGATCTTTATTCCCTCTGCAACGTTTCAACCGTCTCGATGCGGTCTTTCTCAAGCATATCACACAGTGTCATACCAGGGTATATATACCCACAATCCATAGCAGGAAATTTAAAGTGACAATTAATCAATATAAAACATAATTAGTTCAAAAAAGGATGATAAAGTGCATTGTGCATAATAACATGAATCTGACTAATACAATTACATGCTGATTCATATAACATAATACATCCACAGTGTATACAACTTTGTTATCAATCTCTACTGTGCTTAGATTGATGGATCACAACTAATCCATGTATTTGAAATCACCTGTGTATCATATAAAGTGCAATCATAACACTAAAAGTTAAAAGCAACTCACACCGAAGCACCTGTGCAGGGGCGCCAAGATCCGCGTCCTCACTGTCAAACCGCGCATGCCCAAGAGGTCAACCGCATCACTCCATTCGGACCGAAGCCAGCAGCCGTCACCAAGGAAACGTGACGTCAGAGACACGCGACCCGGCAGCCGGCTCCATGATCAGACCAGAGGCGTCGCCGGGAAACACCCATGATGCAAGGGCCGCGTCACCAGGTCAGACACGCCTACAATAGTGGCGTCGCTGCCATAGCAACAACCGGCCCAGCAACATGCTCAGTGTCTCCGCAGATACCAGCGGAAGGCATAAGGCAGGCGCGGGTTCACACAGGAACGGCGTCGGGAGAGCAGAAAGGCCAAATAAGGATCCATAAGAGCATACATAACTGAGGCTTAATGAATGCCTCACTAGGTCAACCTGCATTAAAGTATTAAAATATTAACAAAACGGAGTGAACGTGGTCCGAGTATATCGGCAACAGGGATGGCCCCTAAATGTAGATTCTCCATTAGACAAAAAAGAAAAGATCTGCCTGTTCCCAAACACTTTGTGGAGGCCAAACACAGAGAAAAAGATTTGAAGTTTATGTTGGTGGACCATATCACCTTATCCAGAAGGGATGGTGATAGGACGCTGGCCCTTAAACAGAGGGAACTGAGGTGGATCCATCGCCTCAATACCCTGAGACCGCATGGTCTTAATGTCGATTTTAAGTGGAGTGTGGTGTAAAAAAAGGGGGGGGCTTTTCTGTGCTAGTCCCGGTGGGTCCTTGATTCGTTGCGCCCTGGTGTATGTGTATATGTATTAGTGTCATTTATCATTTATTATGAAAATTGATCATGTATTTTATATGATCCTTTTATCTTTTTCTAATATTCTAATTTTCTTCTTTCTCTTTTCTTTCTCCAGTTATTGGGACTACACCGTTTTGGTTCGTGGACAGTGGGCGTCTATTTCTGTGTCCCCTTGTTGATTTATGGCGTTGGGGGAGATCTTTTGTGCCATATGAAATACAAAATACTCAATGGGTCTACCGTAATTACACTTTTGTGGAGTGGTGGTCTTCTCTATGGTCTAAAACATGAGGGTCGGTTTCTGGAACTGGGTACCGTGGCATTGATGTGCTATGGTCCCTTTTCCGATATGGACCAGGGGCGATGGTCGTGAGAATGACGTGGCCTCTCTTGGTCCCCGTCCCAGTGTGATATAATACGAGTATGGCAGACTACATTTAGGGGCCATCCCTGTTGCCGATATACTCGGACCACGTTCACTCCGTTTTGTTAATATTTTAATACTTTAATGCAGGTTGACCTAGTGAGGCATTCATTAAGCCTCAGTTATGTATGCTCTTATGGATCCTTATTTGGCCTTTCTGCTCTCCCGACGCCGTTCCTGTGTGAACCCGCGCCTGCCTTATGCCTTCCGCTGGTATCTGCGGAGACACTGAGCATGTTGCTGGGCCGGTTGTTGCTATGGCAGCGACGCCACTATTGTAGGCGTGTCTGACCTGGTGACGCGGCCCTTGCATCATGGGTGTTTCCCGGCGACGCCTCTGGTCTGATCATGGAGCCGGCTGCCGGGTCGCATGTCTCTGACGTCACGCTTCCTTGGTGACGGCTGCTGGCTTCGGTCCGAATGGAGTCGCGTACCGTGATGCGGTTGACCTCTTGGGCATGCGCGGTTTGACAGTGAGGACGCGGATCTTGGCGCCCCTGCACAGGTGCTTCGGTGTGAGTTGCTTTTAACTTTTAGTGTTATGATTGCACTTTATATGATACACAGGTGATTTCAAATACATGGATTTGTTGTGATCCATCAATCTAAGCACAGTAGAGATTGATAACAAAGTTGTATACACTGTGGATGTATTATGTTATATGAATCAGCATGTAATTGTATTAGTCAGATTCATTTTATTATGCACAATGCACTTTATCATCCTTTTTTGAACTAATTATGTTTTATATTGATTAATTGTCACTTTAAATTTCCTGCTATGGATTGTGGGTATATATACTCTGGTATGACACTGTGTGATATGCTTGAGAAAGACCGCATCGAGACGGTTGAAACGTTGCAGAGGGAATAAAGATCCACCTTTTTTCACTTTACCTGGAGTGCTGCCTTATCCTTTTGATATTTATCTACATATAGCCGCCTGAGCCCACGGCTGTGAGGACGTGCACCGGTTTCTTGTCTTGTGCTGCTGAGAATCGCATTTTGTTTCTATATATATATATACACATCACCGCAAAACGTCCAAAAATTTGAAACAAACATTCCCCCCCCCACAAAAAAAGTGCATCAGAACCGCACCTAGCCCTGACCTCATGTAGATATGTATGTGTATATACACAAACATGTGAAGACTATTCATACTACAATAAACACCCTCACAATTGAAATACACATTCCATTGACATCGTAATGGCCATCTAAAAAAGACATTCGCCTTTTCACAGCACAAGTCCACTCCAAGGACCAAGTCCCCATGCCACACTATGGAATACTGTTGATACACTATTGTTGAAAATTATTAAACCACCACTTAGAATGAATCTAACACCTGGAATCGCAGTGTCACAGTCACGCCCCCTTCCT
This sequence comes from Bufo gargarizans, assembly GCF_014858855.1. NCBI lineage: Eukaryota > Metazoa > Chordata > Amphibia > Anura > Bufonidae > Bufo > Bufo gargarizans. The sequence goes on along the minus strand of NC_058084.1, from coordinate 195,160,241 downwards.
CCTGTAATTGGGAATGCCCCTATCCTTCCTTCATAAGCCAGGAAAATCCATTATGCTGCAGGCCACTGAAGAAGAAGAAACAGCTTGTTTCGAAATGCGTATGGTTCCCCCTGCAGCAGCGCACGGATCACTACCCCTTTAAGAAGGACCGGACACCTATCTCTGAACCCATTGGATCCAAAGAGATAGAATTACTTTGCTATCTTCATACGGGCTGGAAAAGCGCTACTACCGCCCGCTCTTTTCAACAGCCCATCTCCCGCCCTCGTGGGACGCCATGAGTGGATCCGGTGAGTACAAAAGGCTTTCTCATTTATTGCCATCCATTACCTGTACTATGGAATTCCGCAACCTCGGCAACAAAGTAACAAGACGGGGAAGGATAAACTCTTTTATATGTGGTTACATTTACACCGGTGTAATTACCATAACTAGACACAGATCGCCACTGCTCAAAGGAGGATCCGCATTGTGACACCGCCACGCTGTGCAACAATCACGGCCCCTGCAAAAATACTGCAGTCACAGGCAGGGCATATCTCATTACAAACACCTGTCCATAAGCAGGAGGATTCCTCACTAAACACCAAAAATACTGCTACAAGCAGGCAAATAAGAGGAAACAAAAGCAGCATTACAGGCAGCACTACAAGTCCTAGCAACCACATGAACAGACTTTTGACTCTATAAACAGACCTTCTACAGACATTTGGAACACCCTCTTCTGAAGCTAAATATCCAACTTTGGACATTGAACCTATCATTCTCTGGAATATATTTTTTTATATATATTTTAAATATATACTTTTTTCACATTTTACCCCCTTTTTTTTTCTTCCTATTTTAATTTTATTTTCTATATACATCTTTTGTATCATCAACTCATTTTTATCCATTCCTATATATTTTATATTTTTCAAGGATTATATTCAATTATCTATTTTTAAATATACTGCCGTTATATCTGTCATTTATTTCATCCTATGTACCACTAACATCCAATCCTAGATAATGCCCTCCACTTTGATTTATCTTTACAATACCCAATCCTCACAAGCAGTCGATATAATTCACATAGAAGAGGAAGAAGAATAGGCAGCACTCACCAGTGAAGTATTTCCTTGCTTTAATATTTATTTCCAAAGCTCAATACATAGATTACACACGGCTGGTTGCAGTATGCCTACTTTCGCATGCAGCAGCAACGGCCGTTTCGCACAATTGCGCTTCGTCAGGCCCCTACGTCAGCATGTAACCCAATGCTGCCTTCTTATCTCATAGGCATCACATTGCCATTGATACAAGCAACCCGGCACATGACAGGAAGGTAAGTTTAAAAAACCTTGTGTAAACTACAAAAACATAAAAACATGAAATACAAAACAATACATTATAAAAACATGCTCAAATCATTACGGTCATTAAGACCCAAAAGACCCAGGGCCCCAGTGGGTATTATCCACCTGGCCTCCTTTTTCAACAACTGGCGATGCAGATTGCCGCCCTGAGATGGAACAGGTTCTATTTCAAGTCCTGCAAATATGAGTGTTTCTACATTCCCTCCATGCACTTCTTTTATATGTTCAATCACCCTCGGGCAACCTTTTCTAGTTTTTATAGAATTAAAGTGCTCTCTAATGCTCTCAAATATCAATGATCAGGTATAATTGACAAATCATGACTACATATTGTTATCCATAAAAAAAATTCAACAATGCTTCTGTTAGAAAACAGTGAACTGAAAGAGTTCACAATGGAGGAGTAAATTGACTAATATTGAAGCTATCTGAGTACAAACCTCAGCACTACTTGTGGTGATATAATCTGCAATTTCTTCTTTCTTATGAATATATAAAGATTGAGATCAGAGACAGAGCTTGGGGTTTAGCACAGTGGAGATGACACAATTGTTAGTGGGCTCTGTAATATGTGTTTACAACCCCAGAGGTGCGTCCTAAGGCTGGGTTTCCATACTAAGGTTTTGTTCAGGGTTTTAGTTTACATTTTTAAGCAAACAACTGTTGGGGCTCATAAATGGAGAAAATGTACTATGTATAGGTCAGGTGCTACTACCAATGTTGTTTAAGGAAGCAGGTACATGCCCAAGCAACTGCTGTCTATCCGGGTGGGGCTACAAGGCCCCCATTCTGTGCATAGGTGACGAGCATCAGCTGATATCTGGGTTGCCAGAAACAGGTGGCTCTGTACACTGTTTAGGGGCCACATTACGCTATTGCAGCTCAGCTCCACTTTCTGTCGAATGGGAGCTAAGCTGCAGTAATCCAGTACACAGTTTACAGAGCTATCTTTTTCCATTTCTGTCTACTGCATATCAGGCGATCATGGGGGTGCGGGTTGTCAGAGGACATTTTTGGACTGATCACTGTGTTATATTTGGTGTTACATAAGATTGCAGGTAACATCTACTACATTACCTGTAATGAGAGAGTAATCACTGCCTTATCAGTGGTGTTACACAGGACTGCAAGAACATTATATATGATGTTGTTTAATAAACAGAGTACAGATAATGTAGTATCATGTTGCTGCAGTCCTATGTTACACCATTGATAACACAGTGATAACTCTCTCAGTACAGATAGTGTAGTAGATGTTACCAGCAGTCCTATGTAACACTAATCACTAATAACCTGTAGACTACAGTAGAGTACACCCACAAACTCCAGAGGCCAGAACCAAGAGATACTGTATACTGCCATAGCCAGGACAGTAAGATCCAGCACTCTGATCCTGCCTTCCTTCTCTGGCCTCTGCGGACTGCACAACATACAGTGGCCCAGATTCAGGTAGATTTGCCCTTTACTTACACCTGAGCCGCTCAGCTGAATTTCTCTGCGCTGGAGCAATTTTGCCAAATTGCCACCTGATTCAGGAATCGTTTGTTCATTTAATTTGCTCCTGTTTAAGGCAAAGCTGAGGGCGCAAGGCCGTGCAAGTCAAAGTGGGTGTGCCCCTATGTAAATGAGGAATTTTCGGCTCAGCAGAGGTTTGCTAGCATAATTTCAGGGCAAATCCTGCTCAGCTGCTTGCACTGAGCAAATAAATAGGAGCAGACTTGCGCAGGTTCTTTGCTGAATTTCATCCTGCTTTTTCCTACCCCCCCTGAGCAAGGAAATTCAGCCCTTTTGCAAGACATGGCACCTCCCAAAGGGACCAAAATAAGGAAGGCCAACTTTGTGGCTGCAGAGATGGACATCCTGATTGCTGCACTCCAGCAGCATAAGGAAGTCCTATATGGTGCCCAGCGGGCAAACACCACCATTGCCCAAAGGAGGGCTATATATGAAGCCATTGCCCTGGACATCAATGCCCTGGGTAATGAAGTGCGTACCTGGGATGACATCCAGAAGAAATTAAATGATATGAGACATTTGGCCATCTTTTGCTAACTTGCCCCTGCTTTTAACAGGAGCAAGTTTGCCCAGGGAAAAAAGCTTGCACGCTTCCAGCGCAAGATGCGCATCACGCGCGCATGTTTCTGAATCATCGGCAGTACCTAATTTGCATATTCGCTGAGGGAATTCCATGAAGGCGCAACTTACACCCCGCGCAAAATTGCACGAAAATTGCGCAGGAACAGCTAGGCTGCGTGCGCGGGAAAATGGCCGCATTTCAGGCTTAACTGGTTTACAGAATCAGCCGCAAATTTGCATAGGAGCAAATCAGTACTTGCGCGGCGCAAATCACACTTGTTCCCGCGCAAGTGCTTCTTGAATCTGGGCCAGTGTCTCTCTGTGATGTTGCGACGTCACGTGCGTCTACGCCAGCGCATTCCTGCTGGTTAAAAAATCGTTCAATTACTCAGCGTTTGCAAAAGAAGCAAAATGTTATTGGGGTGCTTTACTGGCAATAATGTAGAAATTTGAGGTTTTGAAAAAATAAACTGCTGTCTCTAAACTGCACACGACAGTATTTTTTTCTCGGTCCGCAAAACGGGGTTCCGTTCGACCGTTATCCGTGTCCGTTTTTTCTTCCGTTGTGCCTCCGTGTGTCCGTTTTTTTTTTGCGGACCGACAAAAATCAAGAAATTAAGAAAAAAATGAAATTTTACTAACTCCACCCAGGATACTGGTATAAATGAAGGGCACCTGAGTATGCATTTGTGGCCATTTTCTGTAGTCTTTCCAGAGTACAGAGGTTATTTTGGCTGCTTCACTTTGCTGTATCACCATGTCTGATTCTGAGGACGAGGTCTTGCTGCATTGGCTGGTTTCTCAGCGTTGGGGACAGCGCACTCCTTTGATGGATGAGGAATAGGGATGAGCGAACTCGAACTGTATAGTTCGGGTTCGTACCGAATTTTGGGGTGTCCGTGACACGGACCCGAACCCGGACATTTTCGTAAAAGTCCGGGTTCGGGTTCGGTGTTCGTCGCTTTCTTCGCGCTTTTGTGACGCTTTCTTGGCGCTTTTTGAAAGGCTGCAAAGCAGCCAATCAACAAGCGTCATACTACTTGCCCCAAGAGGCCATCACAGCCATGCCTACTATTGGCATGGCTGTGATTGGCCAGAGCACCATGTGACCCAGCCTCTATTTAAGCTGGAGTCACATAGCGCCGCCCGTCACTCTGCTCTGATTAGCGTAGGGAGAGGTTGCGGCTGCGACAGTAGGGCGAGATTAGGCAGATTAACTCCTCCAAAGGACTTGATTAACTGATCGATCTGCAGCTGTGGATCATTGAGCTGCTGATCCTCAATTGCTCACTGTTTTTAGGCTGCCCAGACCGTTTGTCAGTCACATTTTTCTGGGGTGATCGGTGGCCATTTTGTGTCTTGTGGTGCGCCAGCACAAGCTGCGACCAAGTGCATTTAACCCTCAATGGTGTGGTTGTTTTTTGGCTAAAGCCTACATCAGGGTGAAGCTGTCACACCAAGTGCATTTAACCAGCAATAGTCTGTTCATTTTTTGGCCATATACAAAATCAGGGGCAAGCTGCGCCTGTCACCAAGTGCATTTAACCCTCAATGGTGTGGTTGTTTTTTGGCTAAAGCCTACATCAGGGTGAAGCTGTCACACCAAGTGCATTTAACCAGCAATAGTCTGTTCATTTTTTGGCCATATACAAAATCAGGGGCAAGCTGCGCCTGTCACCAAGTGCATTTAACCCTCAATGGTGTGGTTGTTTTCTGGCTAAAGCCTACATCAGGGTGAAGCTGTCACACCAAGTGCATTTAACCAGCAATAGTCTGTTTATTTTTTGGCCATATACTACATCAGGGGCAAGCTGCGCCCGTCACCAAGTGCATTTAACCCTCAGTAGTGTGGTTGGTCAAGCTGTGACACCAAGTGCATTTAACCAGCAATAGTCTGTTCATTTTTTGGCCATATACTACATCAGGGGCAAGCTGCGCCCGTCACCAAGTGCATTTAACCAGCAATAGTGTGGTTATTTTTTGGCCATATCCCAGTCTAATTCTGTCACTAAATCCATACCGGTCACCCAGCGCCTAAATACTAGGCCTCAAATTTATATCCCGCTAAATCTCTCGTTACCGCTGTCCTGTTGTAGCTGGGAAAGTTATTTAGTGTCCGTCAAAGCACATTTTTTGTTCTGGGTTGAAGTACAATTCCCAATTTAGCAATTTCATAATTTAGTGGTTTCTGCTATATCAGAGCTATTTGAAATCTATCCCTAAAAGGGTATATAATATTCAAGGTGCACATTGGGTCATTCAGAATAACTTCACACACACCCGCTACTGTGTATTTTCAAGTCTAATTCTGTCACTAAACCCATACCTGTCACCCAGCGCCTAAATACTAGGCCTCAAATTTATATCCTGCTAAATCTCTCGTTACCGCTGTCCTGTTGTAGCTGGGAAAGTTATTTAGTGTCCGTCAAAGCACATTTTTTGTTCTGGGTTGAAGTACAATTCCCAATTTAGCAATTTCATAATTTAGTGGTTTCTGCTATATCAGAGCTATTTGAAATCTATCCCTAAAAGGGTATATAATATTCAAGGTGCACATTGGGTCATTCAGAATAACTTCACACACACCCGCTACTGTGTATTTTCAAGTCTAATTCTGTCACTAAACCCATACCTGTCACCCAGCGCCTAAATAATAGGCCTCAAATTTATATCCTGCTAAATCTCTCGTTACCGCTGTCCTGTTGTAGCTGGGAAAGTTATTTAGTGTCCGTCAAAGCACATTTTTTGTTCTGGGTTGAAGTACAATTCCCAATTTAGCAATTTCATAATTTAGTGGTTTCTGCTATATCAGAGCTATTTGAAATCTATCCCTAAAAGGGTATATAATATTCAAGGTGCACATTGGGTCATTCAGAATAACTTCACACACACCCGCTACTGTGTATTTTCAAGTCTAATTCTGTCACTAAACCCATACCTGTCACCCAGCGCCTAAATACTAGGCCTCAAATTTATATCCTGCTAAATCTCTCGTTACCGCTGTCCTGTTGTAGCTGGGAAAGTTATTTAGTGTCCGTCAAAGCACATTTTTTGTTCTGGGTTGAAATACAATTCCCAATTTAGCAATTTCATAATTTAGTGGTTTCTGCTATATCAGAGCTATTTGAAATCTATCCCTAAAAGGGTAGATCATATTGAAGGTGCACATAGGGTCATTCAGAATAACTTCACACACACCCGCTACTGTGTATTTCCAAGTCTAATTCTGTCACTAAACCCATACCTGTCACCCAGCGCCTAAATACTAGGCCTCAAATTTATATCCCGCTAAATCTCTCGTTACCGCTGTCCTGTTGTAGCTGGGAAAGTTATTTAGTGTCCGTCAAAGCACATTTTTTGTTCTGGGTTGAAGTACAATTCCCAATTTAGCAATTTCATAATTTAGTGGTTTCTGCTATATCAGAGCTATTTGAAATCTATCCCTAAAAGGGTATATAATATTCAAGGTGCACATTGGGTCATTTAGAATAACTTCACACACACCCGCTACTGTGTATTTCCAAGTCTAATTCTGTCACTAAACCCATACCTGTCACCCAGCGCCTAAATACTAGGCCTCAAATTTATATCCTGCTAAATCTCTCGTTACCGCTGTACTGTTGTTGCTTGGAAAGATATTTAGTGTCCGTCAAAGCACATTTTTTGTTCTGGGTTGAAGTACAATTCCCAATTTAGCAATTTCATAATTTAGTGGTTTCTGCTATATCAGAGCTATTTGAAATCTATCCCTAAAAGGGTATATAATATTCAAGGTGCACATTGGGTCATTCAGAATAACTTCACACACACCCGCTACTGTGTATTTTCAAGTCTAATTCTGTCACTAAACCCATACCTGTCACCCAGCGCCTAAATACTAGGCCTCAAATTTATATCCTGCTAAATCTCTCGTTACCGCTGTCCTGTTGTAGCTGGGAAAGTTATTTAGTGTCCGTCAAAGCACATTTTTTGTTCTGGGTTGAAATACAATTCCCAATTTAGCAATTTCATAATTTAGTGGTTTCTGCTATATCAGAGCTATTTGAAATCTATCCCTAAAAGGGTAGATCATATTGAAGGTGCACATAGGGTCATTCAGAATAACTTCACACACACGCTTCTGTGCATTTCCAAGTCTAATTCTGTCACTAAATCCATACCGGTCACCCAGCGCCTAAATACTAGGCCTCAAATTTATATCCCGCTGAATTTGAATACAATACATTGGGCCAAATAATATATTTGTTGTTGTGGTGAACCATAACAATGAGAAAAACATCTAGTAAGGGACGCGGACGTGGACATGGTCGTGGTGGTGTTAGTGGACCCTCTGGTGCTGGGAGAGGACGTGGCCGTTCTGCCACATCCACACGTCCTAGTGTACCAACTACCTCAGGTCCCAGTAGCCGCCAGAATTTACAGCGATATATGGTGGGGCCCAATGCCGTTCTAAGGATGGTAAGGCCTGAGCAGGTACAGGCATTAGTCAATTGGGTGGCCGACAGTGGATCCAGCACGTTCACATTATCTCCCACCCAGTCTTCTGCAGAAAGCGCACAGATGGCGCCTGAAAACCAACCCCATCAGTCTGTCACATCACCCCCATGCATACCAGGGAAACTGTCTCAGCCTCAAGTTATGCAGCAGTCTCTTATGCTGTTTGAAGACTCCGCTGGCAGGGTTTCCCAAGGGCATCCACCTAGCCCTTCCCCAGCGGTGAAAGACATAGAATGCACTGACGCACAACCACTTATGTTTCCTGATGATGAGGACATGGGAATACCACCTCAGCATGTCTCTGATGATGACGAAACACAGGTGCCAACTGCTGCGTCTTTCTGCAGTGTGCAGACTGAACAGGAGGTCAGGGATCAAGACTGGGTGGAAGACGATGCAGGGGACGATGAGGTCCTAGACCCCACATGGAATGAAGGTCGTGCCACTGACTTTCACAGTTCGGAGGAAGAGGCAGTGGTGAGACCGAGCCAACAGCGTAGCAAAAGAGGGAGCAGTGGGCAAAAGCAGAACACCCGCCGCCAAGAGACTCCGCCTGCTACTGACCGCCGCCATCTGGGACCGAGCACCCCAAAGGCAGCTTCAAGGAGTTCCCTGGCATGGCACTTCTTCAAACAATGTGCTGACGACAAGACCCGAGTGGTTTGCACGCTGTGCCATCAGAGCCTGAAGCGAGGCATTAACGTTCTGAACCTGAGCACAACCTGCATGACCAGGCACCTGCATGCAAAGCATGAACTGCAGTGGAGTAAACACCTTAAAACCAAGGAAGTCACTCAGGCTCCCCCTGCTACCTCTTCTGCTGCTGCCGCCTCGGCCTATTCTGCTGCTGCCGCCTCGGCCTCTTCCTCCGCCTCTGGAGGAACGTTGGCACCTGCCGCCCAGCAAACAGGGGATGTACCACCAACACCACCACCACCACCTCCGTCACCAAGCGTCTCAACCATGTCACACGCCAGCGTTCAGCTCTCCATCTCACAAACATTTGATAGAAAGCGTAAATTCCCACCTAGCCACCCTCGATCCCTGGCCCTGAATGCCAGCATTTCTAAACTACTGGCCTATGAAATGCTGTCATTTAGGCTGGTGGACACAGACAGCTTCAAACAGCTCATGTCGCTTGCTGTCCCACAGTATGTTGTTCCCAGCCGGCACTACTTCTCCAAGAGAGCCGTGCCTTCCCTGCACAACCAAGTATCCGATAAAATCAAGTGTGCACTGCGCAACGCCATCTGTGGCAAGGTCCACCTAACCACAGATACGTGGACCAGTAAGCACGGCCAGGGACGCTATATCTCCCTAACTGCACACTGGGTAAATGTAGTGGCAGCTGGGCCCCAGGCGGAGAGCTGTTTGGCGCACGTCCTTCCGCCGCCAAGGATCGCAGGGCAACATTCTTTGCCTCCTGTTGCCACCTCCTCCTTCTCGGCTTCCTCCTCCTCTTCTTCCACCTGCTCATCCAGTCAGCCACACACCTTCACCACCAACTTCAGCACAGCCCGGGGTAAACGTCAGCAGGCCATTCTGAAACTCATATGTTTGGGGGACAGGCCCCACACCGCACAGGAGTTGTGGCGGGGTATAGAACAACAGACCGACGAGTGGTTGCTGCCGGTGAGCCTCAAGCCCGGCCTGGTGGTGTGTGATAATGGGCGAAATCTCGTTGCAGCTCTGGGACTAGCCAATTTGACGCACATCCCTTGCTTGGCGCATGTGCTGAATTTGGTGGTGCAGAAGTTCATTCACAACTACCCCGACATGTCAGAGCTGCTGCATAAAGTGCGGGCCGTCTGTTCGCGCTTCCGGCGTTCACATCCTGCTGCTGCTCGCCTGTCTGCGCTACAGCGTAACTTCGGCCTTCCCGCTCACCGCCTCATATGCGACGTGCCCACCAGGTGGAACTCCACCTTGCACATGCTGGACAGACTGTGCGAGCAGCAGCAGGCCATAGTGGAGTTTCAGCTGCAGCACGCACGGGTCAGTCGCACTACAGAACAGCACCACTTCACCACCAATGACTGGGCCTCCATGCGAGACCTGTGTGCCCTGTTGCGCTGTTTCGAGTACTCCACCAACATGGCCAGTGGCGATGACACCGTTATCAGCGTTACAATACCACTTCTATGTCTCCTTGAGAAAACACTTAGGGCGATGATGGAAGAGGAGGTGGCCCAGGAGGAGGAGGAGGAGGAGGAGGAAGAGGGGTCATTTTTAGCACTTTCAGGCCAGTCTCTTCGAAGTGACTCAGAGGGAGGTTTTTGGCAACAGCAGAGGCCAGGTACAAATGTGGCCAGCCAGGGCCCACTACTGGAGGACGAGGAGGACGAGGATGAGGAGGAGGTGGAGGAGGATGAGGATGAAGCATGGTCACAGCGGGGTGGCACCCAACGCAGCTCGGGTCCATCACTGGTGCGTGGCTGGGGGGAAAGGCAGGACGATGACGATACGCCTCCCACAGAGGACAGCTTGTCCTTATCCCTGGGCAGCCTGGCACACATGAGCGACTACATGCTGCAGTGCCTGCGCAACGACAGCAGAGTTGCCCACATTTTAACCTGTGCGGACTACTGGGTTGCCACCCTGCTGGATCCACGCTACAAAGACAATGTGCCCACCTTACTTCCTGCACTGGAGCGTGATAGGAAGATGCGCGAGTACAAGCGCACGTTGGTAGACGCGCTACTGAGAGCATTCCCAAATGTCACAGGGGAACAAGTGGAAGCCCAAGGCCAAGGCAGAGGAGGAGCAAGAGGTCGCCAAGGCAGCTGTGTCACGGCCAGCTCCTCTGAGGGCAGGGTTAGCATGGCAGAGATGTGGAAAACTTTTGTCAACACGCCACAGCTAACTGCACCACCACCTGATACGCAACGTGTTAGCAGGAGGCAACATTTCACTAACATGGTGGAACAGTACGTGTGCACACCCCTCCACGTACTGACTGATGGTTCGGCCCCATTCAACTTCTGGGTCTCTAAATTGTCCACGTGGCCAGAGCTAGCCTTTTATGCCTTGGAGGTGCTGGCCTGCCCGGCAGCCAGCGTTTTGTCTGAACGTGTATTCAGCACGGCAGGGGGCGTCATTACAGACAAACGCAGCCGCCTGTCTACAGCCAATGTGGACAAGCTGACGTTCATAAAAATGAACCAGGCATGGATCCCACAGGACCTGTCCGTCCCTTGTCCAGATTAGACATTAACTACCTCCCCATAACCATATATTATTGGACTCCAGGGCACTTCCTCATTCAATCCTATTTTTATTTTCATTTTACCATTATATTGCAAGGCTACCCAAAGTTGAATGAACCTCTCCTCTGCCTGTGTGCTAGGCCTAAATATATGCCAATGGATTGTTGCAGTGGTGGCTGACGTGAAGCCTGATTCTCTGCTATGACATGCAGACTGATTCTCTGGTGACATGAAGCCAGATCCTCTGTTACGGGACCTCTCTCCTCTGCCTGGGTGCTGGGCCTAAATTTATGAAAATGGACTGTTGCAGTGGTGGGTGACGTGAAGCCTGATTCTCTGCTATGACATGCAGACTGATTCTCTGGTGACATGAAGCCAGATCCTCTGTTACGGGACCTCTCTCCTCTGCCTGGGTGCTGGGCCTAAATTTATGAAAATGGACTGTTGCAGTGGTGGGTGACGTGAAGCCTCATTCTCTGCTATGACATGCAGACTGATTCTCTGCTGACATGAAGCCAGATTGTCTGTTACGGGACCTCTCTTCTCTGCCTGGGTGCTGGGCCTAAATTTATGACAGTGGACTGTTGCAGTGGTGGCTGACGTGAAGCCTGATTCTCTGCTATGACATGCAGACTGATTCTCTGCTGACATGAAGCCAGATCCTCTGTTACGGGACCTCTCTCCTCTGCCTGGGTGCTGGGCCTAAATTTATGACAATGGACTGTTGCAGTGGTGGCTGACGTGAAGCCTGATTCTCTGCTATGATATGAAGACTGATTCTCTGCTGACATGAAGCCAGATCCTCTGCCTGGGTGCTGGGCCTAAATATCTGACAATGGACTGTTGCATTGGTGGCTGACGTGAAGCCTGATTCTCTGCTATGACATGCAGACTAATTCTCTGCTGACATGAAGCCAGATTGTCTGTTACGGGACCTCTTTCCTCTGCCTGGGTGCCGGGGCCTAAATATCTGAGAATGGACTGTTCCAGTGGTGGGTGACGGGAAGCCAGATTCTCTGCTATGGAACCTCTCTCCAATTGATTTTGGTTAATTTTTATTTATTTAATTTTTATTTTAATTAATTTCCCTATCCACATTTGTTTGCAGGGGATTTACCTACATGTTGCTGCCTTTTGCAGCCCTCTAGCCCTTTCCTGGGCTGTTTTACAGCCGTTTTAGTGCCGAAAAGTTCGGGTCCCCATTGACTTCAATGGGGTTCGGGTTCGGGACGAAGTTCGGATCGGGTTCGGATCCCGAACCCGAACATTTCCGGGATGTTCGGCCGAACTTCTCGAACCCGAACATCCAGGTGTTCGCTCAACTCTAATGAGGAACCGTGTAGAAGGCGACGATTTTGGGTCCATCCTATTGTTTCACAACGTTACCGGAAAGGACACTTCCATACCCTATACCAAGATCTGCGGCTGCCTCCAGAGAAGTTCTATTCCTTCTGTCGGATGTCAGTGGGTACCTTTGATAGCTTGCTGTCGTCTCTACGTACTGTCCTTACCTTTATGGACACCAATATGAGGCGCAGCATTTCTCCTGAGGAAAGGCTCATCGTCACGTTGAGGTAAGCAATATTTTCTAATGAGATTATCAACAGTAATGTGCAGTGCTTCTGTCAGGGATAACATGTGCTAGAAAATGGCTGCTGTTAGACACGTGCTTCTGTTTGCTGAAGTAACTTTTCTTTGCCCCTAATGTTTTCTTGAAATATTTATCTTGGTTTTGTTTTAGACCATTAATCCCTGACACATAACCTTCTAATATTGTTTTTTTTTTTTTTTTTTTTGTGCAAATTTCCAAATTAAGTTCATCTAATGGACTCCAGACACTCAGCACTAGTTTTGCTGTAACCTGCCTGTCTGAGTGAATAAATAATCTTTTTTGAACAATTATTGGTGAGTGCAGAGGATTATTGAAGTGTCTGTGACAATTGGGTCCCTAAGTCAGGATTCCTATCTGCATGCACCTCCCGCCTTGAAGCCTAGATACAGGTCTGTACACTATTTTGGTGGATTGTGGTGCTGCCATCCCCCTTGTTTTTTAGCTAACAACCTCCTCAGGCATAATGTTCCCATAAACTTTCAATCTGTCTTATTACTTGTAGCAGTTCAAAGGGGCTTAAAGAGGACCTTTCACTAATATACAAACTAAAAACTAACTATACCTGTGGGCAGAGCGGCGCCCAGGGGTCCCCCTGCACTTACTAGTATGCCTGGGCGCCGCTCCGTTCGCCCGGTATATGCTCCGGTGTCTCAGCTCCGTCTGTTGTATTGGACTGATTTTTTTGTAGGAGGCGTGTCCCTTGCTGCAGTGCTGGCCAATCGCAGCGCTTTTCAAGAGTGTGGGTGCCCACAGAGAGGGCCCCGAGTGCTGTCTCTGGTACCCGTGCCATAGGTTTGACACCACTGACATATGGTGTCTAATATCATGTCTTGTATGCAACATTATAAGTGATTCATGAATCTTGTTTTTTCCCTTTTGATTTCCTGCTTATTTTTATATTTTTTTCCCACTGATTCCTTGCCACTGGGAACTCATTTGCATCCCTGCATTTTGAGTTTCTTTTAGGAACCTCGACGATATCTCTGATTGTACGACACACTTGCCATGTCATCTGGCAGCAACTCCGAGAGACGCCCAAGGCGGACGACTGGGTTCGGATTGCTGAGGGCTTCCAAATTTCTGCGCAGTTTCCAAACTGCATCGGGGCAATGGATGGTAAACACATCCGTGTGAAGAAGCCGCCACACTCAGGGTCCCGATACTTCAATTATAAACAGTATTTTTTGGTAGTCCTGATGGCTGTTGCTGACAGTAACTACCGGTTTATAATGGTTGATATCTGGGCCTATGGAAGCACTGCGGATGCTCGCATCTTTAGTGCTTCTAGAATGGGTGAGCGGCTTCGTGCCAACCAGCTTGCCCTGCCCGAGTCCAGAAGACTGCCCGGATATGCAGGTCCGCCAGCTCCATTTGTCATCGGATGAAGGGTTTGCATTGACTCCACATGTCATGCGGCCCTTTCCTAAGCGTGGTTTGGATGACTGAAGGCATATTTTCAACTACCGGTTGACTCGTGCACGTCGGTATGTTGAGTGCACTTTTGGGATACTCTCTAGCAAGTGGAGGGTGTTTTTGTCATCAATACAAATGGATCCGGAAAATGCTACCCTGGTGATTCAAGCTTGTGTTGTTCTACACAACTTCACCAGGATTCACAAGGCTTCCTCTTCTGTTGACCTTCGTCATCAGATTTGGGTTTGGAAAGGACCCTGCATAGATGACCTGGGACTGCAGGCATTGCAGTTCGGGAACTGTATGCAGACTACTTTTACAGCCCAGAGGGGTCCTGGCCATGGCAGAGGGACGCTGTTCGTGGCAGTTTTTTATTTCTTCTGGGCTCTGTAGTTGTTTTGTTTTTTTCTAGGTAGATTAATGACATTTATTGCAGTAGTTGAGTGTAGGGACTCGCAAGAGACTGAGGACCCTTGGCGTGGGCTTGCTGGCTAAGGTTTTTTCACCAGCAGATTTTTTAACGTACATATCCATACTAATGATGTTTGAATGAAACTGTCACCCCCATTCACATCATTAGAATTTTATGTCATTGGCCAAAAAATCTTCTAATACCTCATGTACACATAATACCCTTAACGTAATCTGTCCCTACCAAATAAATATTATGTTCATTGAGACCTCGTGTGCGTCTATATGTGTGTATGAATTGCGTTTATGAACTATCAATGTTTTTGTTTAATATAAAAACAGACTTTTAAATAAAACATTTTGGTTCAATTTGTTTTATGGAACACATATATAGAACCCATAAAGAATAAAGCATTAACACATACTAAAACATATAATTTTAACAAAAATAAATATTAGAGATCGAATAGTTCTCTTGTAAATGGCCCTGGCGGATATAGAGCTTGTGGCTGCACCTGGCCAGGATCACTGGCCCGAGTTGTCATCCTTGTTGGAATATTGGATGGTGTTGGGCCTTGGAACCGCTGGTAGGTTGGCTGCTGTTGGAAAGATGGCCCAGGAGGTTGCTTTGGAGGCTGGTAATAGCCGGGGTCATGAACATGCGATGCAATATTTAGTATTTTCCGCCGGAGGTCATTGATTTGGGTTAAGATGTCTCCTTCATAATTGGAGGCATACATTTGTATGACCATGGCCAGTGCTGCCACGCATTCTGGATGTTTCGCCGCAGGGACTTGACGGAAGATATTGGCTAGGCCCCTCAGCGTAGACCCCTCAATGCCATCACTCCTCCTCTGGGCAAGGAATTCAATAACTCGGGCATCTATAGCCTCACGAGTTTCTTGCCCAGAGGAAGTTTGAGGGACATTGCAGCGTCTCCTGGGCTGTGGATGCTGTAAAGGGGATGGACTGCGGGGTGATCTGGAGGCCCCAGCCTGGGATGGCTCGTCCGGCTCCAGAGCAGGCATTGTTGCAGGGCTAGTGGCCAGAGAAAATACTGGCGATATTTCGCCACTTAATGCCTCCTCCAAGTCTTCGGCCTGTTCCAGACTGTCCACAGTACTGTATGGAAAAATGACATGAAAACATTAATTACCTCATTTGACTACCACAGTTCCAAAATGGCATTTATTTAACCTCTACAAAACAACTTTGTGTGAACCAGATATACGTGGCGCATGCATACATCGCAAAATTTAAACTCAGAAATGGAATTTTTCAAAGTTATTTGAAAACACAATATTTAATTTGTTCAAATATATTTGACAAGGTCAATTAGCTTACAATGCAAAATTAAAAACTACTGAAACATATGATTGCCTGTGGAATCTGGGAAGCACAAAACAAGGTATACACATTCATGGACCAAAATCAGTGCTGAAATTCAGACCGTCTCTTCTATATCTGGACTGCTTTGACCTGCCTACCATCTTGATGTAATGCTAATTGTAGAATTCAAAAAGTCAGCAAAATTTCAATTTACCACGCAGCACAAGGCCATTTTTGGTAGTAGCAGCTACAATTCAGCTGTACGGACACTGCTGGCGCATCATTATGCTCTATTTTTATAAAGTGGTTTCAGTTTGTCTTTTATTCTTTATTAATCATTTTTAAATAAAAACTATATGCTGAGGTTTGGATCTGAAAAAACAAAAAAAAGGAACTGTCAATTTAAGTTCAAAAGAGGTACATAAAACTAAAACCACCATATTCAAATTTGCATGTATGTACCAACAATTACGAACTATACACCAAGCTTAAAAAAAGGCTACGCTATTCTGTGCCTCACAAAAACAGGCATCTAGTACAATTTTTAACATTAATACCAATATACACAGGATAACTACACAAGATTTTTTTGGTCCAGGAAAAACAAACAACCACCATGACGAACAACTGAATGAGGAGACAATGCGTGCAGGGTGCATGGGCCATCTTCATTCCCGATTCTTGCTGTAATTGGCAGAGATCTATATGTGCTTTGCTGAAAAATGGTGCCAGTCTGGGAAAATAAATATACAGGAGGTGGCATGTGCGCTCTGCATGTGTCGTCATCATACTATTCCTCATCGATGGGGGATGGTGTTTCTAAACCACAAAAATGATTAGGTTCACCCACACAAAGGAAAGTTTGACAATTGTTCAACGCCCATGGGCATTACTCTAGGGCAGCGGTGGTGAACTTATGGCACGGGTGCCAGAGGCGGCACTCCGAGACCTATCTGTGGCACTCGGCCCCTGGAAAAAGTCTATGGTATATCAATATGCCTTAGACTTTTCCCGCCATACATCAGCGCAGGGCACGCTATGAACAGCACAGACAGAACACTGAATGCAGGCAGGCTATTCTAGCAAAATGATAAAGTCCATGGAAGATATACTATATTGGACTGCAGCATTTCTGATAAAATGCCGTGTGGGTACTTTGCGATAAATAATGGGTTTAGGGTTGCAGATTTGGCACTCGGTCTGTAAAAGATTCACCATCACTGCTCTAGGGGGTGCAGAGGTACCAGTCGCTAATGGGCCCAGGAGCCTGAGGTGGCTGAAATACCCTTGGACCACATTAGAAGACACACAATGCACTGAGGGAGGTGGGCCAAAGCTGAACTCTTGCACCAGGGCACATGAGCCATTAGATATGCCCCTGGCAGCGCCACACTACTCATTTTTGGGTCAACCACTATGGCATAATTTTAAATTTGGTAGTAATAAATAGCATGAGAAACACTTTTATTAACATCCAAAAAACTTACGGCCTCAAATCCATGACCGTCCGAAGAAACATCAATTGTTGTGTGTAAATATATGGCCATTTCTTTGAACCCCCTTCTCCACTGCGGCCTTGGGAATTCAGTTCATGCCGAAACTGGTCCCTGCAGCTGTTCCAGCGTGTTTTTGTTTGCTTGACTAAAAAAAAAAAAAGACATTTGTTGGAAACATAAGCCAGTTTAAACTATTAAAATATATCAAGCGAAATTGTAAATGGCAAAATTTGAATAAAATTAGAAATGGAAACTGAGAAAAATATAAGAAAAGGACAAATTTAAAAGCACATGGTACTGTACTGCAGGTGTAGGGATACTAATGAACAATAAGTTCAGGAAGGAGGAGACGAGTTGTGCAAGCCATTTGTCCTTCATGAATTTAGAATATGACATTGAGACAACTAAATAAGATGCTCAATTAAAAAAGGGACATGAAAAATCAAGTGCACATACAGGTTTGTGACAGTAGTACTGTTTGCTGTAGCAAAGGGAGGCTCCGCCATTTATCAGAAAAGATATGGGGTATAGTATTTAGTGCACGACAGATCCATAAACCATGTTTAGGTTGGAAGCCAAATGAAGCTGGACCCCAAACTAAAATTTCTGCAGACCGCATGGAAATTATAGCTACATAACTTTATAGGGACAGGCTAGGCAAGGACAGTACAACGACATTGTTGGCACTTACCTAAAGATGCACGGCCACGGCCATCTGCTTTGGCCCATTCTTCACGCCTCATGTGACGGGCCACCTGCTCCCACGCAGCATCTTTGCGGACACGGTCCTGGTAATTTCGGGAACGGGTGTCCCACAGTTCTGGCCTCTCCTGCACCAGACATATTAGCTTGTCTACATTCCACCTTGGCATTTTTTGGTACAGCAAAGTGAAAAATAGCAAAAAGAGAAAGGACAGTAGCCAGACAGAAATGTCTCCCCAGTGTGCAATTTCTCCTCAGGTGCCTAGCAATTTGCATATCCTGTGTTATTAAACTTCCTGTATCTGTTTTTATTTTATTTTATTGGCACAAGTTTTGGTAGACAATTTTGCCATGGCAAACAAGAGAAATAAAACTGACGTGAACGCGGACGCTGATGACAATCGGATGTATTCGCTGAGGGGCATATTGAGTCCATGAAAGATTGAACTTTTTGTCCCAAGTTAGCGGAAAGGGAGACTTTGTGAGAAAAAAATATATATATTTCCGCTAACTTGTGCCCAAAAAAAAATCTTCTATGAACTCGCCATGCCCCTCATTGAATACCTTGGGGTGTCTTCTTTCCAAAATGGGGTCACATGTGGGGTATTTATACTGCCCTGGCATTTTAGGGGCCCTAAAGCATGAGAAGAAGTCTGGGATCCAAATGTCTAAAAATGCCCTTCTAAAAGGAATTTGGGCCCCTTTGCGCGTCTAGGCTGCAAAAAGGTGTCACACATGTGGTATCGCCGTACTCAGGAGAAGTTGGGCAATGTGTTTTGGGGTGTCTTTTTACATATACCCATGCTGGGTGAGAGAAATATCTCTCTATAATGACAACTTTGTATAAAAAATTGGAAAAGTTGACATTTAGAGAGATATTTCTCTCACCCAGCATGGGTATATGTAAAAATACACCCCAAAACACATTGCCCGACTTCTCCTGAGTACGGCGATACCACATGTGTGACACTTTTTTGCAGCCTAGGTGAGCAAAGGGGCACACATTCCAAAGAGCACCTTTAGGATTTCACAGGGCATTTTTTACACATTTTGATTTCAAACTACTTCTCACGCATTAGGGCCCCTAAAATGCCAGGGCAGTATAACTACCCCACAAGTGACCCCATTTTGGAAAGAAGACACCCCAAGGTATTTCGTGATGGGCATAGTGAGTTCATGGAAGTTTTTATTTTTTGTCAGAAGTCAGTGGAATATGAGACTTTGTAAGAAAAAAAAATCATCATTTTCCGCTAACTTGTGACAAAAAATAAAAAGTTCTATGATCTCACTATGCCCATCAGCGAATACTTTAGGGTGTCTACTTTCCGAAATGGGGTCATTTGTGGGGTTTTTCTACTGTCTGGGCATTGTAGAACCTCAGGAAACATGACAGGTGCTCAGAAAGTCAGAGCTGCTTCAAAAAGAGGAAATTCACATTTTTGTACCATAGTTTGTAAACACTATAACTTTTGCCCAAACCCTTTTTTTTTTTTTACCCAAACATATATTTTTTTTATCAAAGACATGTAGAACAATAAATTTTGAGAAAAAATTATATATAGATGTCGGGTTTTTTTTGACAACTGAAAGTGAAAAATGTCATTTTTTTTGCAAAAATTTCTGTAAATTTCGATTAATAACAAAAAAAGTAAAAATGTCAGCAACAATGAAATACCACCAAATGAAAGCTCTATTAGTGAGAAGAAAAGGAGGTAAAATTAATTTGGGTGGTAAGTTGCATGACCGAGCAATAAACGGTGAAAGTAGTGTAGTGAAGAATTGTAAAAAGTGGTCTGGTCATTAAGGGTGTTTAAGCTAGGGGAGCTGAGGTGGTTAAGAGGTCTTTGGACCGCAACCTGTTACCCTACTCTGAGGCTGTATATGACATTGATATATATCCTATAGGGTGTGAGCAGGAGTGATATACACTCAGATTATATTGACAATAAGGTCTGCGTGTTAATCTTATGCATGTGGTCTTGAATTAAGTGCTTGTATTGGAATAGGGTCCACAGTATGTGACATTGCCAATTTCATACTTGTGACATGTGACCTTGAGATTAGATTTAAATATCTGAATAATTATCAGTAAGGTGACCAATAAGTGTCTCTGGACATATCATATGAATTGTATATTTATTATAATTACATGAGCTAGATTATTGACTTTAGGGGCTTTTTGATTAATTGCAACATCTGTACCCGTTAGTGGGTGATATATCTAGCTTTCATCCAATACTTCTAAGTTATTATATGTGTTGATTTGTTTCTTTACACATTAGCTCTCCACCTTTACTAGGGGAAACACGTTGGGAGGTTTTAGGGTCTTTTTAGGGAGAGTTAGGGCAGGTACGGGACCACAGGCCACCCATCATAGTGAGGGTCCCCATAGGGATAGTGAGGTCCCTCGGGTTGTCCTCCTCCTTCCATTCTGCCCCCCTCCCCCTTAAGATTATTAGGTCTTGTATGTGTTTGTCTGTATCTATGTGTTGTTTGAAGTGGGTGGATCTTTGATCATTTAACATTTATTATTAAAACTTATATTTTATTCATGCTTACTGTGATACCTATGCTCCCATTGCATGAATTCACAATTATAACTATGTATATCCTCAGCGAGGTGAATAGTGATTAATTCTCACACATAATTCCCCTGCAAGGTCTGGCATACTGCATAATTAAAATTGGCATCACAAACAGGATTTCATATTCCTCTGTGCCTTATAGAACAGGATTTCATATTCCTCTGTGTCTTTTAATAACTGGACTTGTGCATTGTTGTATTTTTGTGCACTGCAATAATTGAAATTGGCGCTGTGTGAACAGGACTTGCAAAACCCTGCTTTATTGTGGATTGCCTATTGTGAATGAGCCCCAACTGTGCATTGCTTCTATTGAGCCAAAGAACTGTTAAAACTGCGTAAACACTGTCTGCATGTATTGCGCTATTCATCTACTACAAAACCGCATCGTTAAAATTGTGAAATTGTGGATTATTGAAAAGTTAGTACCCCTGCTTGCTGTATTTAACTGGACTGTTTTGCATTCAAAATTGCCGCCTAACAGACTTGTAGTGATTTTCTACGCCATCATAGAGCAGCTTGGCGGGAAATTCAAATTGTACACCCTTTTAGTGCCGAGAACATTAGCACACTGCCCCTTTACAGTGTTCATTTTAGGACATGGTCAGATATCATAGTCAAGTATCACAATAATGCCAATGTGACACCTGACTCTGACACCTGACTCTGACACCTGACTCTGACACCTGACTCTGACACCTGACTCTGACACCTGACTCTGACACCTGACTCTGACACCTGACTCTGACACCTGACTCTGACACCTGACTCTGACACCTGACTCTGACACCTGACTCTGACACCTGACTCTGACACCTGACCCTGACACCTGACTCTCATATCTGAGTTTGACTTATGCTGTTCATAGGTGACCCTGACCTATGAAGAGCATAAGTCAAACTCGGATATGAGAATGAGTTATAGATAAACTATGTATTTGTCTGCTAAATCACACAACCAAAGTGTGTCTATTGCTGAGCTTATAGTCCTGTGCCAGGCAAGCTGGTAGCTCAGTGGTAATGCTGCTGCCCCATGTCCAGGCTTTCTGAGTTCAAAGTCCCTTTCAGCCTACAAAAAAGGTTTACATTTTATTATGCGCTAGATAAGAGGCAAATTTAAATGATGTGTGACGCTGATATCTGACGTCCTTCAGTTGTCAGTATCATAAAACATTTTAGCTTTACTGTGGGTTTGTATTCTACATCACATAGATGAACAAAAATCACAAGCTTATACAAGGCAAGCTGGTAGCTCAGTGGAAATGCGGTTACCCCATGTCTAGACTTTCTGAGTTCAAAACCCCTTTCAGCCTCTAAAAAATGTTTATATTTTATAATGCCCTAGATAAGAGGCAAATTTAAATGATGTGTGACGCTGATATCTCACTTCTTTCAGTTGTCAGTATCACAAAACATCTTAGGATTACTGTGTTTTTTGCTATATTACATCTCATAGATCAAAAAAATCCCTATCTTTGCTGTCTAAATCTATAGCTCAGTGGTAAGACAGTTGCTTTGCATGTAGTGTTCATGGGTTCAAATCCTGTTTCAGGCTTTTAATAAAATTAATGTTTTATATTTTATTGAGCTCTAGATCAGAGACAAATTCAAGTTTGTTTGCTGTGTGATGGAAGTAGTCCTTTTTTATTTTATTAAGAGTACATGGGCAGCACTATAGTAAAGGGGGCCCTGTATACAGAGCTGTATTCTGGATTTTACATATCTACTGTATATATGTGTATTATAGTACACCCAGTGTGCTACAGCTTCGCCACACTGAGATCTGCTCAGAAAGCTGATCTACATATTACTGCTTTATCCACAGACACAATATATGATCATACAGATGGCAGTACTATGTGATAGCTTCTAAGTATAGAAAAACCATGTGGTAATGTTATAGCTTGGAGGTTACATTAATGGCTTTGCTTGTTGAAGTCCCCAGAAAGACATATGTATTTTTTCTTTAATAGCATATACTATAATAAATAATATGTCATTAACCCATAGGATACCAGCGCTGTACATGTATGTCGCTGGAAACACGGTCACAAATCCCAGCGCCATACAGGTACAGCGCTCTGATCGGGCGGCACAGGAGCTACTCCCACCCGATCAGCTGCAGGGGTCCGGCAGGCACTAATAGTTGGACCCCTGCTGTATGCACCGGCATCGGTGAAAACCCTGATGCCGGCTCATTAACCCTTGCACTGCCGCGGTCAGCGCTGACGGCTGCATGTGCGGTATCCCCGTGGTACTGTCATGTCAGCCTGCTGTCTAGCTCTGTCAGTCAATGGGGGGAGGAGTGTGTGTGTGTGTGCAGAGCACAGGGTGTTATAGAGCATTGCTCAGAATATTAAGCCCGCCCTCTGAGGGCTCAAATTGTTTATTTGCATATGAATAAAAACACAGGTATCTCTGCAGTTATTTATCATACATAATCAGCATAATGAGCCCTACCAGGCAGTACGTATGGTCTAATAGGGTTGATTCTGGCGACAGAACCTCTTTAGCCTCTTATGGACACAGGGCGTACCTGTGTATTTACGATCACCGCTGTGCGGCGGGCAGTGTTACGAACGGTGTGCCTGCTGAAATCATTCAGAAGGCACCCTGTGACAATGCCGAGGGGGGGTCCTGTGACCATCCTCCCCCATATCGGCGATCGCTGCTAACCGCAGGTCAATTCAGAGGTTAACCGCAGCATTTCCAGGTTATTCAGGTCTCCGGTGACCCGGAATAGGAGGGTGATCAGTGGTGTAATATACACCACCAATCACCCTCCATAGATCCTGTGAGGTGGCGTGACGGAGGATGAGGGTGAGGATCACTTGTAATTGGTTGGAGGGACTGACCTGGAGATAACATCCTGGAGCTCCACTCTCCCCGCCCACAGCCTTCTGTGTGAGTAAGGAGAGAGGAGCCCTGTGTCGGTCTATCTGCATCCCACACGATTCGCCGCCATCCGTTGCCCCTGAGACCCCATAAAGTGCCATCTGGCATATAAACATTTAGGGAGAGCTTTTGGTTAGGTAGGGGTAGTGAAAAAAAAAAAAGTTAATTTTTGTGTGTAGCACCTGGATCTGAGGGTGTCTGGGGTCCACAGCAACTTGTGCGAACCCCGCCCCCCCAGGGGTGCTGCAGCTTGCCCCCCCCCACCCACATATTTTGGGGCGCAAGTGCATTTTTTTTCTTTTTGTAGGTGCGCTGACTGTGGCCGGCACTCTTAGTTGTAAAAGAGCGCCTGGCCACTGTCAGCACATCGACCACCCCACCGCTGATCAGCTTGGTACCACTGATCAGAAAGTTTTTGGGCTGTGAGCAATTTTTCGGGGATTCTGTTAGGTTAGGGTGGGTTAGGGTAGGGTATACATAAAAACACACCGCCCCCCCCCCCCCCCCCACACACACACACTAAATAAAGTTTTACACACACGCACTCCCCTTTAGCATTCTAAGATGGCCCGCCGGATGTTCTCGGCCGAGGAGGCGTATGCCCAGCTGCTCTCCGACTCCGAGAGCCCCAGTGAGGACGAGGATGACCCCACTTTCCTGTTGTCATCCTCGTTCTCCTCATCATCTAGTGATGATGATTAGCCCCAACACGGCGGAGACGCCGCCAGGCGGAGCCAGGAACCCTGTGGCCCACACTAGTATGGGCAGCCCTGGGGCTCTTGCTAGTTTTCCGGCACACCAGGCAAGTTCACCTGAGCCCTCTACCGGTGAACTTGGCTGGAGTACCCCAGAGGATTTTGAGCCCTTGATTCCTGACTTTGTTGGCCAACCAGGAATCCAGATTCGCACAGTGGGCTTCACTAAATATGACATTTTTAGTTTTTTTCAGTGAACAATTTGTGAATCTGATGGTGGAGCAAACAAACTTGTTTGCCCAACAGTTTATAGCCCAATTTCTCCCGAGTCAGAAAATACCTCATATGTGGATGTAATATGATCTGCGGGTGAACTACACGGCTCAGAAGAGAAAGAGCGCTATTGGGATTTTGGACAACCAAAATCCCAATGGCACTCCTTCTCTTCTGAGCCATGTAGTTTGCCTGCAGAGCACTTTACGTCCACATATGGGGTATGTCCTTACTCCTGAGAAATTGGGCTACAAATTTTGGGGTGCTTTTTCTCCTATTACCCCTTGTAAAAATGAAATAAAAGGGGCTACATGTTAGTGTACAAAAAGGAGATTTAGAATTTTCTCCTCCACTTTGCAGCTATTCCTGTGAAGACTGTGGAGAAATAAATTAAAATGGGGGAAGGGGATTATAAATTTTGTACTCCATGGAAGTGTGTTATTCCCTGAAGCAACCGTCAATACAGAGACCAGTGGTGGTGTCCTTCTGTTACCCCCTCCTGTTACACACGCTGCACTTTTTTGGGGGGACCAACCCTTCTTTCCAGTATGGGGGAACCACACCTGGAAAGTGTTGGCCGGGACGATCCGGGCACCTCCAGTTCCTGAGGTACTCCGGCCTGCTCTTTCCCGGTCAGAAAAGATCATGGCCTTGAGGACTGCCTCATAGAACTGCAGGAATTTCCCTGTGTTGACAGCCCTCCGGGACAGCACAAAAGAGTTGTACAAAGCAACCTGCACCAAGTAGACCGCAACTTCTTTGTACCATGCTAGGGGTTTGCGCATGGCGTTTAGGGTTTCCACCTTTTCTCCAAGCCAAACCCGAACAGAAGGGAGGGAGGGCCCCCTTTCAGGCCCCACCCATGTCCCACCTCCAGCCACGCCCATGTCCCGCCTCCACCCCTGGTCGCTGTCGCACCACGATCGTTAAGCCCCTGATCCCGTCACTACAGAAATACAACGCCCCATACCTCTTACATCCAGTGACATCTCTTTGATGTAGATATTCTCTTTCCTCATCTTCTCCTTTCAGACCTTCAGACCAGACTACCTTTTTTTTGCCATTTTTCGTCTCTGCAGTTTGACAACAACAAAAAAAAGATCTTAGTTTACTACTTTTCCATCATCCTCCCATCTTCTGGACAAATCATCCTACTACCCCAATACTGTGCCGCTGTGCTCCCCAATACTATACTGCATAAACAGATAAACCCCCTGATAATACTAGTACCACACAGAGCCCCCCCCCCATATAAAATACCCCTTCTTTGTGGCCTCAGTAGAAGCCCCCAAATAATGTGCCAGTAAGAAGTGCCCCCCATAGATGCCCCCCCATGTGTCAGAAAGAAGTGCATCTTTTCTCCCCCAATATGTGCCTCTTCCCCCCCTTCCCTTATATGTGCCAGTATCAAGTGCCTCATTTCTCCCCCCCAATATGTGCCAGTATAAGGTGCCTCTTTCCCCCCCCTTCCCCCCATATATTGCAGTTTCAAGTGCCTCATTCCCCCCTCAATATGTGCCAGTATAAGGTGCCTCTTTCCCCCCTTCCCCCCATATATTGCAGTTTCAAGTGCCTCATTCCCCCCTCAATATGTGCCAGTATAAGGTGCCTCTTTCCACCCCTTCTCCTATATGTGCCAATTTCAAGTGCCTCTTTTCTCCTCCCCCGCCTAATATGTGCCAGTATAAGGTGTCTCTCCCCCCCTTCCCCCATATGTGCCAGTTTCAAGTGCCTCATTTCTCCTCCTCCCCAATATGTGCCAGTATAAGGGGCCTCTTTTCACCCCTTCCCCCATATGTGCCAATTTCAGGTGCCTCTCTTCTCTAAAAAAATAACCAAAAACCTTTTACTTACCTCCAAAGATGCGATGCAGGCCTCTTCCCGGCCTGTGTCCCGCGCTGTACGGCTCAGGTGGCGTGATGACGTCATCGCGCCGCCTGCACCGGCCTCTGATAGGCTGCAGGCACAAGGCCAGCAGCCTATTAGAGGAACAGGAGAGGGAGACGCCTCTCCCTCCCCTGCCGCAGCACAGCCGTCTGTATTGTTGTCCTGAGGACGGCGATACAGATGACTATGGCGATGAGCGCTTCCACAATGGAAGAACTCATCTCCCTGTGCCCAGCCGCCGCCGCCATCATTCACAGCTGATCCCGTGCCCGGGTCTGAGAGAGGCTTGTACCTGGGCACAGGATTGCAAACCCGGACTGTCCGGGTCATTCCTGTACGGGTGGCAACCCTATTCTCTAATGCTCTATAACACCCTGTGCTCTGCACACACACCCCTCCCCCCATTGACTGACAGAGCTAGACAGCAGGCTGACATCACAGCACCACGGGGATACCGCACATGCAGCCGTCAGCGCTGACCGCAGCAATGCAAGGGTTAATGAGCCGGCATCAGGGTTTTCACCGATGCCGGTGCATACAGCAGGGGTCCAACTATTAGTGCCTGCCGGACCCCTGCAGCTGATCGGGAAGGAGTAGCTCCTGTGGCCGCCCGATCAGAGCGCTGTACCTGTATGGCGCTGGGATTTGTGACCGTGTTTTCAGCGACATACATGTACAGCGCTGGTATCCTATGGGTTAATGACATATTATTTATTATAGTATATGCTATTAAAGAAAAAAACATATGTCTTTCTGGGGACTTCAACAAGCAAAGCCATTAATGTAACCTCCGAGCTATAACATTACCACATGGTTTTCTATACTTAGAAGCTATCACAAAGTACTGCCATCTGTATGATCATATACTGTGTCTGTGGATAAAGCAGTGATATGTATATCAGCTTTCTGAGCAGATCTCAGTGTGGTGAAGCTGTAGCACACTGGGTGTATAATACACATATATACAGTAGATATGTAAAATCCAGGATACAGCTCTGTATACAGGGCCCCCTTTACTATAGTGCTGCCCATGTACTCTTTTTTTTTTCCCTTATAAACTTTTATTTTTTAGTTATCATACAAAAAGATACATAACAATATACCATTTACAATGCTATAAAATCCAAAAGTCCGTCAGTTCTAGTCCTTAAAGCATAATTAAATATGATTTCATGCAAATACCCATAATTATATAGATATTGACTAAAATCAAATCAAATATCAAATAGAGGTCTCACTGCCTGGGGGGGGAAGCAGGACCAACCCGGCATCAAAGGGTTTAACATTACAGATATAAAACGAGATCTTATTTAATATTATTATCTCCATACTGGGAGGGAGCATAGGCCCGAGGCCCGGGCGGCTCACCGAGCAGCGAACACGCACCCCCCACGGCCTCCCTCAGACGCAAGCAAGCACCACGGGCAGGACCAACACCCGTGGGGCGAATCTCTGGTGCTCACCTATCCCGTATGGGGCAAGCTCACAGCGATCTTTGATCGCACCCTTCCGTAGAGCCGAAGGAGAGGGGAGGGGGGTCCAGCAGTCTTCTATCCCAGTGGTATAAAACCCACTCCCAGGATTTCCTGCCTCATCCCCATATAGTTGGATTAAATGTTAATAGCTTGTTTAAACATAACTCGCATGGGTTCACCTCATGGAGAGGGGACACAAATCGCAGTGTCGCTCAGCAATCTCCAGCACTTGGGGAGGGGGAAGAAAAAAAAAAAAAAAACGTAGCCAGCCAGCACTGTCTCGTTAAGAGAGCAGAGCCCGGCATCAACTCCAGTTCATTTAAGAAGGGACAATTACGGGACCCAGACCACACCCGTGTCAAATCGCTGCCCGTAGTAAAAACTCACGTCCAAGAGGAAGGGCCGCATCCCGGGTCGCACCCGATGCCCGGACCACCCAAGATTCCGAACCCCGAACCCTCACCAGAATATTAATCAATATTTTAGATTAATCAAAAATTAACCAATATCTAATACCGGTGAGTCCTGCCAGCCCCCGGCATTTCTAAAGATGCTCCAATGCTTTATTATGGCTTCACATTCTGCATTAATACGTTGCATACAAAAAAAAAAGCCGGACAAATTGGATCTTCCCCAAAGAATCCCCCACCTTACCCCCCCCACCCCCCACCTTGCAGACAAAAAAAAAAAAAAAAAATTAAAATATTTAAATTAGTTGGTCATATCCCAGTCTTTCCACAATTTATCCCACTTTAAGTATGATCCTCGTTGTTTATACAAGATCTTCTCGTAGCTTTTCACCTTCTCAACCAAACCCAGCCAATTATTACAATCTGGAGCGGAGGAGCAAAACCATACTCTAGAAATGAGAAGCCTAGCCAGAAACATCACCTTAATCAACAATCGACCATTTGCGGGTTGGTAATTGACCTCCGATAGGTCTCCCAGAACCCATATCCTGGGAGTGAAGGGAACAGCAATGTTGAGTTTACGAGCCAGATTGGTTTGAACCGATCTCCAGTACCTGCTCACCATTGGGCAGTCCCAGAACAGATGTAAATAATCTGCCTCGGATTTACCACAGCGTGGGCAGTCAGAGGAGGTTCTAAGTCCTCTCCTATATAACCATGTGGGTGTCACATATATTTTGTGCAAAATATTAAATTGTACCACAATGTGATTAAAGTTATGCGAAACCAATTTTAAACTTTCCCCTATATTCTCCCAGTTTGGAGAGCCCGTCGCTGAAAGCGAAGATGACCAGGCTCTCTGTCCTGGTGAAAGAACATCAGAAAAAAACTTTTTCATTAAGTGTCTATAACAGTGAGATACTTTAATTCTCGTGCCAATTTTCTTGGAAATTAAATCATGTAAAAATTCAGGAGTTTCTATAATAAGAAGATAGCGATTCGCAGTGCTAGAAAGTGCTGACCTTAATTGAAAATATGCATACCAAGCCACCTCACCTAGATTTGCCCCTTGCTTTAAATCCGCAAGGGGCAAAATGTGTCCACCACTGACAACTTGATGCAGGTACTGAATATTCTTGGTCCTCCAATACTGGCTGCAACTAAGGTCATTTAAATTCAAGAGCTTTGGGTTATGCCACAGTGGAGTACAAATAAGTGATGCCCCAGCTCCACACCAGTTCCTTATATTTCGCCAGGACTTTATAGCCATTCTGCAGAAGAGTGTATACCCATTAATGCATTTAGTAAATAGTCAGACTCAAGTACTGTAAAAAAATCTGCGAAGCCTGAGTCTTTCACCACCCTGCTGCAGAACTGGCTATTTTCCCATTCATTAAACAAGCAGAGTTGAGAGGCCACAAAGTACCCCCTAAAGTAGGGGAGGTTAAGGCCTCCCCGACTATAGGGCATAGAAAAATAGAGTACCTTCAATCTCACACGCTTCCTCCCCCATATTAAATCATTAAGCATCCGCTCTATCAATCTAAAATACTTATCTACGATCCATACAGGCGAGTTGCGCAAGATATATAGAACCTGGGGCAGCACCACCATTTTTATTAATGAAATTCTGTCGGCTCTTGCCGACAGGATTTTTTGCCATACCTTTATTTTAACCCTCAGCTTTGTCAACAGAGGGAGCAGATTAAGTTGTAGATATTCCTGTGGTTTGGCAGAAACTGTTATCCCCAGGTACTTTATTGAATCTGAGATCGTTAGCTGGTTGTACCGTTCGCCCCGCAATTCATCTATAGGGAGGAGAACGGTCTTCTCCCAGTTGATCTCGAGACCGGAAGAACCGGAAAAGAGACCAACCAGGTCCATTATGCGAGGAAGAGTAGTGTCTGTCTGATGTATAAAAATCAAGATATCGTCTGCATAAAGTGATACTCGATCGTGATTCCCCATTGTGCCAAAACCAGCCACCCTCGGATCCTGCCTAATACTAGCCGCTAAGGGTTCAATGTAAATATTAAATAACAGGGGGGAGAGAGGACAGCCCTGACGGGTACCTCTTCCTAATATAAAACTCTCTGTTATCATATCATTGATCCTTATCCTAGCAACTGGGGAGTTATATAGGAGCTGTACCATCGCCAAGAATCTTGGGCCAAAGCCCATTTTCTTCATCACTTCCCAGAGAAAGGTCCACTCGACCCTGTCGAAGGCTTTAGTAGCATCCAACGACAGGATGGAGCGGGCGCCGCTCCCCGGGGACTGGATGTTCATAAATAGCCTATGCAAGTTATGATGGGTGCCCCTTCTTGGCATAAAACCATTTTGATCTGGATGGATAATAGTGGATATAACCCGCGAGAGCCTCCTAGCCAAAATTTTTGATAGTAGCTTAACATCGGTATTTAATAAGGAAATTGGTCTATAGGAGCTCAATTCTGCCGGGTCTTTATCCTTTTTCGGAATTAAAACAATAAGAGCCTCCATCATGGAGCATGGTAAGCCCCCTCCCTGGATCGCTTGGGAAAACACCTCAAGTAACTGGGGGAGGAGCGTCTCACCATACCTACGGTAAACTTCATATGGGAGGCCATCCAATCCTGGCGATGAGCTCCCCGAGATAGACCCCAGAGCCTCCTTCAACTCAGAAAGGGACAGCTCCTCCTCCAAAAATTCCACCTGAGCTTCATTCAAGGTAGAAAGTGGAATCCTCTCCAAGAATCGCATCGCCAGTTCGGGTGTCGTATCGGGAGGGGGTCTATATATCTGAGCAAAATATTGTAAGAAGGTATCCCTAATCCCCTCTAAATTTGTTATGGTTTCCCCCTCTAAATTACGAATTAAAGTGATGGATTGATTTTTCCTATCTTGTTGAGTAATTATTCTTGCTAGGAGCTTACCAGGACGTCCGGACTCCGAAAAATATTTAAGCCCCTTAAAGAATACTCTATGATTTGCTTTCTCTACTAAATACCTTTCCAAGCAGCAGCTAGCCTTCTGCATCTCTTCCCTGTTGTGTTCCGTGGGTTGACTGGTAAAACACTCATTGGTAGAGACAGCGATCTTAACCAATTCCTCCTCTTTACACCTAAATATTCTCCTTGCTGCAGCGATCTCACTGATAAAGACCCCTCTTAGATACGCTTTCAAGGCATCCCATACTACATTGATATTAGCAGAGGGAAAGTTTACCTCCCAAAAGGAGGATATCAATAATGTAATAGACTGAGGATTCTCCATAACGGCAAGCCAATATGGGTTCAACTTGAATCCTAGCCCCCTTATGGCCTTATTCTCCCCAGTGCGAACCTCAATTAGTACGGGTGAGTGGTCCGAAACGGTTCGTACTCCGTATCGAATCTTGCTGATATTACTCAAATTGCTCTCATTAGTGAGTGCTAGATCAATCCGAGACATTGCTCTCCCCCCCTGCTAACGCAGGAGTATACTCTCTTTCCTCCGCCGAGATGTTCCCATATATCTACCACTCCTACCTCTAAACAGAACTGGGGCAACAAGGAGTTACAGGGGTTCCTCCCCCGATCTGCATCTAAAGTAAATCTATCCTTGTTGGGGTCCATAACCGCATTGAAGTCCCCCATCAGGATTAGCCGGCATTCTGGTCTATTTTCAGCAAAAAGCAATAGCTGAGTCAGAGGGTACATTGAGAATGGAGGGGGTATATAAAAGAAAGCCAGAATGTAACTGTGGCCATACAGCTTGCCATGTAGGAAAATGAATCTGCCCTGATCATCTATATAGGATTTTATAAGGATGAAGTCTACAGAATTATGAATCAGGACTGAAACGCCCCTGGAGGATCCACTAAAAGTGGAGTGATAAGACTGGGAGTGCCATCCCGTTGTCAGACGGCGCAGGGTTTCTTTAGTAAGGTGAGTTTCTACTATACATATAATTGCTGGAAGGTATCTTTTTACTGCATCCATAATAGCTTGCCTTTTAACCCTTTCCCCAAGCCCTCTAACATTCCAAGATACAATTCTGATAGACATCAATCAAAACAAAAAAAAAAAAAAGAAAAAACCCAGCCTGCAAGGTGTGTTCCCAGCCCCCCCCACCCTCCCAACCCCCTCTCCATTGATCCGCCCGAACTACTCAGCGAACCTCTAACCCCCGGCCACTCTCCCCCAGCCAAGCCCCGCCCCCCAGCATCCCTTCAAGCATAATATTACGCAATTTCAAATGCCTGTTTGATCGATCCAGTCTGACGCTTGTTGTGGTGTCTCAAAAAACAAGGAAGTCCCATTGTAGATCACTCTTAATTTCGCTGGATACTGTAAAGAATATTTAATATCCTTTAGCGCCAAGCGCTTCTTTATCTCTATAAAATTGCGTCTCTTTTCCTGAGTCTGGCGAGCAAAGTCAGGAAAAAAGAGCAACCTAGAGCACTGATATTCAATGGGAGTACATTCTCTAGCTCTTCTTAATATCATATCCCTATCAGCGGACAATAAAAGTTTCATTAAAATTGTGCGCGGCGGCCTCCCTGGAATAGATTTTCCTCCTGGTATTCGATGAGCTCTTTCTATTTGGAACATAGAAGAAAAATTCTCGCTGCCTAGATTGTGTGTGACGACATCTTTGAGTTGCTCCTCTAGCTGCCGACCCTCAGCCCCTTCTGGGAAACCAATTATACGGACATTGTTCCGCCTTGACTTATTCTCAAGGTCTTCCAGCTTGTGTTGTAGCACTTTGTTTTCTGAGGCGAGAAGCAAAGTTTGAGATTTTAATGTGGCTATATCGGTTTGCAGTGAAACAACAGTTTTTTCCACATTGAGAACTCGGTCACGGATCTTTACTAAATCTTCCCTGATTAGGGTGATATCGCTCTGCACTGAGCCCAATTGAGTGGACATCCCCTGCACCAGGGAGCCGTTGTTTTCCACGGCAGAAAGGATCTTATCTAATACCGATGGATCATATTCTGTTCGCGTTTGTACAGGGAAACCCTCCTCTACCGTCTCCTGATCTGCCTCCATTGATCCGTCCTCAGAGGGTTCCTCAAACTGGGGCGTTTTAGCATTTTTCTTCACGTTAGCAGAGGGTTTAATTTTAGGTGGATTTTTTTCAATAAGGAAGGGTGATTTCAAAAACTTATCAATCTTGTTTTCTGGTGTTTTAGACCCCAGTTTGGTTGCCGAGGAGTCCACTGATCGTCGCTTTGGGGCCATTCTCTTCCCCTTTTTTTTTTTTTTTCTGGCTGGTACTCTCCCTTTTTTATAAATTTTCCAGTTTCTTTATATCCCCCCCCCCCTTTTTTTTTTTTTTTCCTTTCTTTCCTTTTTTTCTCTCTTTTTTCTTCCTTCCTTTTATCCCTGTTGATTTCACACCTCACTGCTTCTTTCTTTTTGCCAGCTTATGCTCTCCTTTAAAACCTCCTTATAGCTTCTCTCTCGCCTTCTTCTCCCCCTTTTAACCGCCGCTTCCTCCCCCCCTACCTGACACCGCAAAAGGAAAGCGGAAAGAGGCAAGGCACTAAATATACGTCCTCCCAGCAACTCAGCAACACAGAAACCAGCACTATACAAAGACAGGGTCAACCAAGGCTGTGTTCTCACGTGTCCAGGAATGTCCAGGGATGGCCAGCAGTCCAAGTTGCAGGGAGACAGCAGAGGAGAAGCCGCAGGCAGAACAGCGAGGTCACCGGATCCAAAACAGGGAGAAGACAAGAGACAAGAGCCAGCCGACAAGGAAAGGAGAAAGGAAGTCCCTGGAGCAGTGAAGCAGCCGAAGTCAAGCACAAGTGGGGGGGAGAACCAACAGCAAGAGAAGAGCAGCGGAGGGTCCCGTGCAGCGCGTCCAGCAGCCAAGCACCGATGAGCGGCAGGTAAGGTGATCCAGGATCCAGGAGCCACGTCCAGCACAGAGACGCCGCTCAGCGCATCAACGCTTCAGCGTCAGCTGCACAGCATCGGCTAGTCAGCTGATCGGGTAAGCCGGGAGCCTGGGGGGAGGAGGCCGGCGCGGGAGAGCGAGACGTGCTGTGTTCACGTCATCCCGCCGACCCTACCCTGCCCATGTACTCTTAATAAAATAAAGGACTACTTACATCACACACCACTGGAATTTGTCTCTGATCTAGAGCTCAATAAAATATAAAACATTAATTTTAT
Source organism: Bufo gargarizans (assembly GCF_014858855.1). Classification (NCBI taxonomy): domain Eukaryota; kingdom Metazoa; phylum Chordata; class Amphibia; order Anura; family Bufonidae; genus Bufo; species Bufo gargarizans. The sequence goes on along the minus strand of NC_058084.1, from coordinate 195,125,776 downwards.
TAAAAGCCTGAAACAGGATTTAAACCCATGAACACTACATGCAAAGCAAGTGTCTTAC